>NW_005054306.1:5995498-6048929 GCF_000277835.1 Geospiza fortis
CAGGAATGGTAGGTAACTACCGGCATGTTCAGGGTTAGGTTCCATTAATCCCCATGCAAAATGTTCTACATTATTAAGGATGTTCCTGTCTTTCCTAAGCCCCTTAGAGCTCTTCCAGAGGTGCTGACCTACAAGCCAGTAAGCTGAATTTAGACCCTAAGCACATACGTAATTCATTCACAGGAAGTATTTTGGTCAAGGTTGTGAGCTAGTCATCATCTGGGTTACAATGTGGCCCCAAAATATCACTTGCTATGACAGATGGTAGAGGGGTAGCTTCCACATATAGCACTGTTTAAAACTGTGACAGAAATCTTCTCTAGTGAAACTGAAAAGTTTAACTTCACCTTTCAGAAAAAAAATGACATTTATATCTTGCCTGCTGTAACAGCTAATAATAGTTACTCGCCTGCTACTAGCTGACAAATCTGATTTGCAACACAGCTCTTTTCACATGAGTTTCCCTAAATCAGCTGCTTACCCTAAAGAGAAATTATTTTATTACTGTGGGGCAGCAGAGGGGAAATGACAGTATAACTTTCTACTGCATGAAGCTAAAATTTAAGAAAGAGTTACATATTTTTTCTAATACCAAGGTCAAATAGAAAACATTTTTATCTTACCTATAACCAGGCAACATTTTTTGTGGGTTCAGTCCTCATTATGCACACCACAATCAGTCTTTAATCAGCTCATTCCTTTTGGGTTACTTGACTTATCTAAATATTAATCTTCTTTTCACATATGATTTTAGAGCTTTCATATGTATACTACCTTCCATTCAACATCTATAAGGACACTAAAGAGTGGGAGATGAATTCATTACTGTCTTAGTACTATCTTAGGGTCCATTTATGTGAGTTTTCAACCTATGTCAAAAAGTAAGTAAAGATTCTAATATGTTATTTTAATTTATAATATGCTGCACTAGAAAAAAGATTTTTTTTTTTATTTTTATTTTTATTTTTTTTTTTTTGGTGAGGTTAACAAAGATCGTTTATTACAGCACAGGACTAAAGAAAATAATGAAGTAAAATCACCTGTCACACCTCTTCAACATACCTGATTACTATTTAAATAAAAATAAATTAAAAAATAAACACTTGCTAATGGCTGCCAATTTGATAGCACAGAAACATATTCATTTTTAAGTAAAAGGAAGGTTGTCATGTTTGACTGTAATAATCTCTGCCATGTTAATGACAAATTTTTTTACATTGCATTAAAAAATAAATTAATTCTATGCTAGCTGTTATTCTTCCAAGTGTCTGTAGTATGTATGAGAAACTGCTTCTCACCTTTACACTGTAATGCTGCAGTGCAGCTGCTGAAAATATCAGAACTATCTTACCTCCCTGACACTTTTACACGCTGCACCCTCAATGGCTTCAAGCTGACTTGCAAAATTGTTATTATTCTTTCACATTAACTACATAATATGTACTACGGTTGGCTTCTAGGAATAAGTGGCTTAAGCATGAGGCATGGCAACAGAAGTGTAAAGTAATTTTTCTGTAGCTGATATGTTTCAAATAACTATCTCAAAATTGATTTGTTGCTTGAATCCCAACCCTCCAATTTGGATGCTTTAATTAGGGTTCAACTTACTATTTCTATTTCTCCACAGCAACTGCTTCAGCCTCACTCTCTGGTTGGTGAAAAAAAGGAAAAAAAAACCCAGACAAATCCATTGCAATTTCCAGCCCCTTATTGTTCAATAAAGTGAATTTAAAGAAGATGATACCCTTGTTTCAACATACTAGTGAATGAATCCTAAGCAAAAGCTGTATCCCCAGCTGTCTTCCTTCTACTGGACACTTGGAAATACTAATTGCCTCTCTCTTCCTCTCATTGTACCTCCCCCTTTTTCTAAACCCTTGCAAAATGCCTGCAAGTGGTCTTCACAACAGTGTCAGGGTTCTGTTGTCATTATTCATTATACCCCTCCAAAATATCATAAATCTTCTTAGGAATGATGAGATAACACAGAGATTGAGTTTCATGGCATTACTGAAACCTGTAAAATAAACCAGCTGTTTTGGGTTTTGTTTCTGAAAAAAAATCCATCTTTTCAGTATTTTAACTCCAAACTGAATCAAACAAATGTAATTAATAGAAAGAAGATGTAAAAATAGGGATAAAGGCTTCATGATATGTTACCATAACCATGTCTGAAAAAACTTCTGAAAACTTCACCTATTTTTGCAAGATGGCCTCTAATACAGGACCTGAACTAAAGTTCCGTGTGTGTAATAGGTAAAATCTTTTTCTCTCTGAAGTAAGACTGACATATAATTCCCTCAGAATTTTAATGCATATTGAAATACCATTGTCTCCTTGGAGTAACCATAGTCACCCATAGACATTTCTGAAAGTGTTACTGAAATGGCTTCAGTTATCATTCGTTGTGAAATAGGACTTGCCTCTATAGGTCACCAAGAGTTCTTTAATGTATTCTGGTTTTCAATGTGGCTTCATAGCCAGTTGCTGGCAGACTACATACAAAAATTACAGTGAAGAAGGGGTTTTCCTTTTATGAACTTGTACTGAATAACAACAAAGAAAAAAAATTCAAGGGCAATTTTAGCATTTTTAAAATTTTCTGTAATGCTGTTATATAATCAGTATTTTCCATGGTTCATTACCTGACACCCTCTCCGGAATTTACTTCCCCTCCACCATTTCTACAACTCTCATTTTTTGTGACCCTCTGAAACTGAATGTGCTTATGCTCCCCTACGGCAGATGTCTTTTTTTTTTCACTTTTTCTCCGACAGTGGTAATCTACTGCTAAATGATATGAACTTCATTATTCCACTTTGTTAACTCAAAAAGTCTTATGAAGGCTATGTAACCTAGGTCTAAAATAGTAGGAGTTTTATAATATACAAATGTGTTTGTATGTTATTAATGAATTAATATAATTGTTATTTATATATACATCTGAAAATTTATCCAGGAAATTTTCAAAGTTGCTGAGCAATACAAAAATTGCCCAAGAACAATTTGTTAAATTGATAAAAATTTAGTCTACAAAGAAGTTGTAACATGTTTTTACATGATTTTGTGACTTCATTAATTCCTCCTTTTTATTTAAATCCTTATAACTTCTCTGACAGATTAGTAAATAATTGTGCGTTTTCAGAATATCAAGAATATTACTGTAATAGATGCAAGATCATTATTTATAAATGTGTTTTGGTTTAATAAAACATTAATGATGATAATGAACTTCTGTTCTGAATATCATGTTTTTATACTGTATCTGAAATACACTGCAAAACCTAATGAGCAGAGGGGCTGTAATTAGAATTTATGTTAAAAGAAATTAGTATCTTTTTGCATCTAGAAACGGTTTGAATAGTTGTAAAATAGGAAAATGGGCAGGTTTGTGTTCTTACTAGTCACATTTAAAAAAAATAATCCTAAGAAATCTTGCAGCTGAGAAGCACAGGTAAATAACCTGCACTGCCTGCAGGTGGGAGGGGAAGGTCCAACCCCAAGTGCCACTGTTGTGCCAGGTGGGCGCTGTGCTGCCCTAGAAATGTCAGCTGCTGGTTGAACCCCATTCTGTTGGGCCAGACATTTGTGTTCCTGGGGAGTCCTCAAGCTATACAACATGCTTGCATGCTATACAACACTAGCATGGGAGTTTAACTTCACCTGTTTGTGAGCTGTATATAGCCAGAATTGCAGGCTACACTTCAAGTTATAATAGTTAATACAGTGTCTAAAAAGACGATTTATAGCTCAGAACTCTAAACTAAAAAGAACACTAAGGAAACACTGATATTGAGAAATTAGATAATCAAATTGAAAATATTTGATTTCTTTTGTTGGCTTTTTTATTGCAGTTCTCTCTGTAAATAGAGAAAAGCCTTCTTGAACTTGAATAGTTATGTTGCTGTATGAATTTACCAGTAATACTTTGGCTGAACATAGGCTATTGTTAGTAAATATTCAATATTTGACTTATTTTGAACAGATACAGGTAATATATTAATTGGATGAACGCAATTGCCAGACCAGGTTTTAAGGACCGATAGAGCTTCATCACTGACTTTTCCTGAATACTTTCACAAGATTTCTGTTTCTAGAAAATTTTGTCCTCACCTTGAAAATGAACACAAAGGAAATCATCTATTAAATTTAAATTACCTTCTTGACAAGTATTGATCCTCTATCTGAATTAGACACCTGCTTTTCTAGGATAATAATGTTGAATTCAAATACATTGATAGTAGGAGTAGATTATGATTAATTTTTCAAGTCTGACAAATGAAACAAGTCATGTTTGAGGCAAAAGAGCAATTCTGTTATGTCTGAAGATGTGAGATTTCCTTACATTTTTAAGATTTGTTTTATACTAGAATATCCAGGATCGATGATAAAATGCAGAAATTTATAATGCTTGAGTTCTGTTTCAAGAAATTTATCACCTACATTTTTTCCTGTGCTTTGCTATTTTCCAGATAAAGAACAGCAATACAGATGAGAGACATGACTATTTAAAGGTCAAAAAGACAAGAATAAAAAGCATTATTTGCATTCTTTCAACTATTATAGCCTTTCTTTCAAATGTGAATATTCTTCACCCCTCTCTTTCTTGGTTTTCTGAATTTTCAGTACCATTAGGTTTCTCAGAAGTGACAGAGACACAAAGAAATGACGAGAATTTGGGATCTCAATCATGTACACAATATTCTGGAAGTGCACAGATTTTCCTGTGACACACAGAGTTCCTACAGCTACTAGGCAAAGCAAATAAGAGCATGGCTTTGTCACCTGCTGAGAATAAACCCATCTTCTTTCCTGCCTCTTATTTTCTCATAGCACAGTTTGAAAATGGCTGCCAGATTCATGCAATTTTCTTTCTATTGGGTAGCTTGTGATGTTATTTGTATTTCAGATGGACAGTCTGGCAAACTGGTAGTATAAATTGTTACTGACATCAATTAATACAATAATGACTTAAGTTCTATTCAGTGTGCCTTCCATTAAGTAAAAAGGTGCCACTCTTTCTCAGCAGATTTCAGAGCTCTCCAGTTGCCCCAAAGCTTGCATGAATACATTTAAGTCATGTACGCCCCTATCCCTTAAGAGGACAGGTCTAGGGATTTTATTTTATTTTTTTTTTAATACTTGAACTAATGAAGTGAACATTACTAAATCAGAAGTTCACACTCTGTACCCCAGACTAATATTTCACTGACATCCACTTAGAACTGGCTATGCCCAGAAGCTAACAAATAAACCTGTGAGTAAACAAGTGTTCGATTAGTTTTGCTTCTGCTGTGCTCAAAATTAATTTCAAAAGAACACAAGACATGGACTGCAATGCCATGTGTAATACACCAAGGCTAAGAAACCTCCCACAGAGGGATTATGCTTGCTACTCATTCCATGAAAGAGTGGATCATATGCTCAGTTTCTTTACAAAACTGTTGAGGCTTTTTTTAATATCCTCTTTTATATTTGTTGTTACATTTACTAGCTAACCTGTGTAGGCAAGGCTCTTTACCTGTTTTTTCTGTGTGTGCTGTGCATCTCCAAAAAGGAAGTGTTACATTTTTCTTTTGGTTGATTGGTTGGTTGATTGGTTAGTTGATTGGGTTTTTTGTTAGTTTAAGTCTAATCAGGTGATTTCTGCTGTGCTTCTGCATTCAGTCCTTGATCCTTTAGCTCCAAAGTCTAGCTATATTTTAGAAAGGAAAGTGTTCACACACCACGTTTATTAATTCCCCTTGCCATCTCCACCTCTCAAACACACAGGCTTCTTGGGAACTCACACCTAAGGCCACTTGAAATATTTGCTTAAGTTCAACTTGTTTGATTAGGCTTTTACTTGATTACTTTCACATATTTGACTAACGCACTTGATGGCCTATATATAGACTTTTAGGATGGGTTGCATTCATGTGCAAAGATCCCCTGTGACACGGAAAGAAAGGGCTCCTTGAAATGAATAAAGCTAATTTTGCACAACTTCCAGGCAATCCATATTCTTTCTCCCCCCCACTCTAAACAAATATAATTGGTTCCCATCCCCTAGCTGGAAGAGGTCCTGGCAGTACCTCTGGAGAGGTACAGATCACACTGTGGGGTTTAAAATTCATAACTTACATAGGTTGAAATATTTTCCAGTCATACATTCATGGAGGCAAACAAGTGTTTATTGCTGTACTGATCACCACTGAAAATTTATTATATTTATCTAATCTATAGGACACAAGTTTTGTATTTCAGGTAGTTATTACTAAATGTGAAAAATCAGCTGACATTAAATATACTGTAACACAGAAATAAATACTCTATTTACCATCTTCAACTGTCACCTAAGAACGTTGAACTCTTAAAACAGGTAATGGAGCTATAGCAGAGTGTATATCTTATCTTCAGTGTTTCCAATGGATTACTGATGGACGTCAGTACCCTTCAATTTCACTCAGAAACCTCCATTAGGAAAGTTAATGCATTATTGTTAAATTGTTTTAGGCTTTATTGAAAATTAACATTCAGCATTTAACAGAACATAACATCCTGAAAACTCTCAGTGTAACATGTAAGGCATCTACTATGTTTTAAAATAGTGATGGAAAATCGACTTACTTTCCAAGATCTTTTGTTCTGCAAGTAAACTTGAAAATTGGCTTAATGAGAACCAATTGATCCAAAACAGTTGTGGAAGAATTTTCAAATTTTTGGGCAAATTTTGATGTTTTTAGCATGACCACACTTGAGAAAAAAAACATAAGTATTATTGAAAAAGCAGTTATTCCTGAACAGCTGTACTTTTAGAATAACTGAACAAATTACAGTTATTTATCCATATTACTTTTTTTTCCTAAGTATGCATCTAAGTATTTATTCAAAAATACAAAATTTGGTAGAACAGAGTAACACATTTGTCCTTTGGGCAGCTGTTTTCGTTTGTTTTTTTCCTTTGAACTGGTGAAGCAATGAGTGAATTATGTAACTCATAAAAAAAGCTAATAAACCTTTTATACTACACCAGTGTGTATTCTGCTTAAGCAACACACCGAACAGAAGTGTATTTTAGAAATGCTTTGGGATTTCACTATAACTGCTTTTTATATCCCTCTGGCTATGTTCATTTCTCTAAGAAACACTTATGGAATAATGGGAGAAAAATAATATATTAGAAGGAAAAAAATATCTGAAAATTACCAACATCATTTTTATATTGCGATTCCTTCTCTCAAAACAAAAAAAGTCACAACATTTTAGGTGGTATTTATGGATAGTTAAACTATAAGAAAAATGTTATTTCATATAAAAAAATAGGCTTTGATGTTCTTTCAATTTTATGTGAAGGACTACAGTACTGAGCTTTACTGGGCCACCGCTTCTGGAGCAGAAATACTCAGCTTGGATAACAGCTTACAGTAATTCTGGAAAGACAATTGTACTTTAAAGAAGCAAATATTTCTTTGGAGTATTTTTTGTCACTTTTTTGCATTTCTTTTTCCACTCCTTGTCTCCCAGTAAAACAATATTCTGGAAATGATCTGGTGTTTAGAATGACAACAGAAATTTAGGATAATGTGTGCAATGCATAAATATGGTCAACTTTACTCTAGTAAACATGATTAAGTTTGCTGTAAGCAATTACCACAATGTTTCTTTCTGGAACATTTTTAATTGACAACTTTATCATAGATGTTAATTCAGAAGGGAGGTATTTGAGAATGGGAAAAGTCTGACAGCAGACCACCATGTGACATATGCAAGGGAGGATTTGAAACCAATAACAAATTTCTGTTCTACAGGAATCACTCCAGGGGAGGATTTTTCTTTTTTTTTAATAAGTCTAGATGCTCTGAATTTGCAAAGGGAAAAAAAGAAAGGAAAAAAAAAATCTATGGATAAGAAATTAGGATTTTATCAGTGTTTTAAAATATAGATGTGCAGAAGTAGGCCTGGAGAAGCCAATAATTGATGGTCTTTCTAGGTTTCACAGCAGTGTAATTGGTTAATATATTCCTAAGATGTGCAGCAAGGAAAAAAGTTGATGCAGAGCTTTCAAAACGTTTCTGTGAGCTCAGCAACAACAGTCAGTGTACTCAAAGGTAATAGAATTTTAAATGGAAAGTAAATACTAATATACTTGCTTAGCATGAAAGAGAGTGACAGCAAAACCTCCAAGTTATTCATGTCTATAAAAATAAGACCAAAGATTAAAAATTAGCGTTTTCTCAAATATGCTCAAGCATACTCAAAATTTGTTCCATGGTTGAAGCAAAACATGGATAAATATCTTCTTCTTTAGAGGAACAAATTCAGAATCTTCACATCACAGTGGCACAGTGCAGACTGAAAGGATGATGTTTAGCTTTCTCTGGAGGTTGAAAGGAGATCCTTGAATAGCTCTCTCCAGGTAGAAGAAGAAGTTAAAGAAATCACAATCTGTGTTTTGCATGCTTCATTCCTTTCAGTAGTTGAAACTGAACCCTAACAAGCCGCAGAATTTGGATACAGTGTTAAAATAATATCAAAACAATACTTCTCTACTGTGTACAATGGAGTAGCTATAAAATGTTTCCAAGTATCTCTTTAAAAAGTCAGGCCCATAGAAAAATATGAAAAGCTACAAAGAAACAGTAAAATGCATGAAGTACTAACAATAGACTCTTAAATGTGTATAAGCAATGTTAGACAGACTGCCCTAATCTTTTTCTATATTGAAATTTACATAGTAGCTTGGTCTTCTTCTCTTTACTTCCCTTACAAAGGACAACATGCAAATTGGTAATTCAAGTAGTGTTTGCAAATCTCTGCATATCTTAGCACCCTGATCCTACATCAGGCTCACACCTATCTATGAATCAGTTGCATTCACCCCTTCTAAGGTTTTGTTGTGAAGGAAGTTTAGATATTTGCAGTGCAAGGAAGGCTTTGTGTGCTCTGTCCATGTTTCTGAATTTCACAAATGGAAAACTAAGGCACCAGAACCCACAACGAGATACACGTGTGTGCATGGACACACACACTGCTTCTTCTAGGAGCTGCCATGGTGAGGTCAACATTCTCTGAGGTTGTCCTTAACGGAAGCAGCCATGATACAAATATTAGGAAATAAATTTGGGAATGCATTTCCCAAATGTAATCAACAATCATGATGAGTGAATTCTGGGTTTCACATGCTCCAATTATCCTTACTGAAAAACTTAAATGAGGCAAAATTGAGGAGGAAATACACATAATTCTTACTGAGTCCACCAGATAGCATGGCTCTTCTCTCCTTCCACCCTCCCCTTGTCCACTCCCCAGCACAAGTCAACCAGCTGCCAATCTCTGTGCATGCATCAATCTGTTCAGTCCTTTGTGAATCACGTCAACTCCACTGCAGCACAATGGAGTGCAACACAGAGTTGTCAGCTGCTGCATGACAGCAACACTGCTTTGTAATTGGAGTACTATAACAAGTCTGCTGCCTTAATGTTTGACAAGAAGCTTAAGATTGCTCATGAAAGGTAAATATCTTCCAGAAAATTTATATTTAAAATAGGTAAAAACATCATACTGTTCTGAGTTTTGGTATCTGTTAATATTCTAAATTCTTTTAATTGATCTATATAATTCCTTTAATTTTTAAATAGCACTGAGATGACTTTAAGTGTTTGGATAACAGCAGTTTTAACAGCAAGGGAAATGCTTGCTTATATTGTTCAGTTCTTTATTAAAACATGGATTACTGCATTATCCTACAATGAGATAATCCCTTAACAACCTTCCTTAAAAAACAAAGAAACAAGTAAATTATTTTATCAGTCTTAACACTTTTATTCTCTCAGTTCACTCTCCCTTCATTCAAGGGCATGATGTTGCACAACAATACTTATTCCATTATTTGTTCACTAAGTGTTAACTTGGAAAATGAAATGTGAAGGACTATAGCTTTCAACCTCTAACAGTTTTGCCTAAGCTATTTTATCTTAGTTTTTTTTGGGTTTTTTTTGTTATTCTTTTCAATATTTTCAGTGCAAACCATTTTTTGCACGTTAAATTGTTTAGGACGGGATTTTTTCAAGGTATAAAAGTTCAAATCTGTATGCCTGTTCCATTTACTGTCCTGAAGACTCTCTGGTGCACCTCTTGAGGATTGTTTTCATGTCTCTCTTCCTCATGTCAGCCCCGGGGGCCAGAGGCCCATGCCCCGGTGGCAATGCATCAGGGCCAATGCCCAGAGAGGGGTGGCACACCTGGGACTGCCTGGTGCCTCCTGACTGCCCTGCTGCTGGCAGGGACAGTGGGACCATCCACATCTGGGAAACTTTACTCTGGAGAGTCCCACTGCTCCTGCTCCTGGGGAGGCCTGGCTCCACAGTGCCCTGAGAGCTGCTGCTTTCTCTGGCAGATTCTTCCATTCTATGTTTTGAATACAATTACACTGCTTTTATTTTGTTTGCTTCCTCTACCTTATTTAAACAGATAATATCACAACTCTGAGCAGAGAAGGGGAAATTGTTTTCCCCATGGTGGAAGAGTTCTGGGCTCATGTCTGCTTTGTATTGCATCTACCAGGCAGTCAATTAAAAAATAGCAATGCCAAAATATATGACCTTGGGATTCACCCTAAAATATCACAACAGTTTTCTGAAAATTGCAGGCTGCTGGGCTTTCCCATAACCCCTTTAATTTAATGGCTGTTCTGTACCAAGCAGCGAAACAGCCTTTTATTTATCTATACATTCAGCCTATACTAAACTGTGTTTCTCTAAACAACCATAAATAGATTGAGACTGTATGCCTTGTTAGATGAGAAAATCTGTACCTATTTCAAGAAATTTAGTCATAAGTTATTGTGTGGGTAGTCCACTAGGGAAGAACAGAGCTGCTGCACAGTATCGAGATGTTTCACATGGAGCTGAGTTAGAAAGAGTTATTCCTGCCCTCAAACCCAAAATACACAGTGTCTTCAAAGCATTAATTAAAAGCAGCTGAAGGAACAGATAAAGACACAAAGGCCTATCCAACTGAACATGAACAGCCTATTTTCTTTTCTGCTTAAACAGGCTCTTATATCTGAACAGCCAGATCAAAAGCCAACTGACTGAGTGCCAGTTCAACAGCTTTAGAGGGTTCTGCCATCTGCGGATGAGAGGCTGTCAGCGTTTTTAATCTCAGAGCATGGGCTGGGAAGGCAATACATCCCCTAATGACAGCTACACTGGAATGACTTGTGGCTTCCTCCTCCTACAGCAAAGTGGAATTATGAATCTGAACAACAGGTTATAAAGTATTTTATTATGTGGTCATAAGTGTCACTTTCTATGAGGAACAGAGTGGTAATTTAGTGTGTTAAATTATCACTTAGTGAAATCACATGTAACAATGAGCTCTGAACTAACCTTAATTGAAATGATCTCAAACTATTCAGTGCTTTAGTGCAGGTCTGTTTGTGTATGTGCATACACTTGTGAAATATTGATGCCTGAACTCCATTCATGTCTGGACAGCAAAGAAACCCTGGTCTTGTTGATGCCTATGGCATCAGAAGCCCAACTATTCCTGACAAATAAGAAAAAACAGAAAAAGGAAATCCAAGTATCAAGACCTATTTAAGCCATTAAGAAATCTATAAAATCTAAAGAATATCCCCTCACTGAAAACCCTAAAAATTTAGCTAGAAAAGTATATGTAAATCCCAATGGACTCTTACATACAGTAAAATCAATCATTATATTTGAGTTCTGAGGACAAGATAAAAATCAAAGCCAAGACTTTATTACATAAGAGCTATCCTATCATCTATCTGTTAAAAAATTGCTGGAAAATAAATTCTTGATCACATAAGTTAAATTTTTTCTAATGATGTATTGATAAAAGAAAACATTAGAAGAAAAGCAAGCCATTAACTATATACTTGAAATACCAGTGATTGCTTCAAATTCTGTTATTGAAGAAATTATGTTTTTACGTGTTATCTCTTTTTTTTCCCCTTGTTCTTGCCATCAATAAATACCCAGCTGGTCATTAGCTGTTGGTAAGTACAACTTTGAAGAGTCTTAAAATTTACACTTAATTTTCTGATTACATCTGACTTTTTACTAAGACCATATGAAAATCACTATTAAAAAACCTTAAAATTTGGAATAAAAAAGAGAATAAAAAATAGCTTCCTGAACAGGAATGATTAAATGGTGAAGAATGAATGTGTGTCTATCATAAGTGAGCTCAACTCCTTTAATAAGATGGATGTTGAGAAATAAAGTAGAAATTGGAAGTGATATTAGGACAAAAATGAAGAGTCAAAAAATGCTGACAGAAGAATAAAATGGTACACACCTGTCTAACACAAGTAACAAGAAATCATTTCTGTTCCTGTGTGTATCATCAAAATGCTTTGTAAATCACAACCTTTGTACAGCAGTTTTTCCATCTGCAAAAGGCTGGTACATCCTTTGAACATTTATTCGGTGCTTTGAGACATGTGGATGCTACATAAATGGGAAGTATTAGTATGGCTTGCACTGCAGTAGTAGCTGAGATTTTACAAATCACGTCGAAGTGTCACAGGCATAGGGATAACTGTGCCATCTATTGCTTTTCCCCTCTGTGGTTTACTAAACCAGTCAGTCCAAGGATAATATTTAGAAATCAGAATATAGCACTAGCTAAATGTCCTCACCAAACCTAGAAGATCTCTAATACATACATATATTGAAAAAAACCCCATTGATTTTTATTACAATACATTGTAATAAATTCCCAAAACCAGACAAGATATAATAATTCTTTTAAATTACTTTGAACACCTATTTTATTCCTTTTAGAGTTTATATTTATATATTTCCATATGTAAGTATCACAAATAATATTTTAATATATTTATTAATATATATGTCTCACACACATATATATAAAATTCTGAAAAGAGAAATTCTGCTTATCTCTTTGCAAACAGTCATACCAGTAATACAGAGACAAAAATGTATTTAGGATAGCTTTTCTTGGCAGTGACACCAAATTTGAATGTCATTGTATGTAACTGTAAACAAAACAAAACAAATCAAACCACCCCCACAAACAACAAAAAATCTCAAACCAAAATAAGAAATTTCTACACTGAGAAAACCTCCTAATCTTGCAAACTAAGAAAAACTAAAAATTTGAAAAGGTGATGGAAGTATGAGTGGATATCAGAATAACATTAGTATCAACAAGCTCTTCTGTTCCTTTTATATTTTCCTTTTCCCTTCTCAGTATCTCTCATTCTTTTCTCTATTTACTGTGACTTAATCCCTTCCCTCAAAAATTACTCTTCATACTTCTCTTTCTCTAGGTCTTCTATATCTCTATTTCCCCTTTTTTCCAATGTAAGGAAAGCTGTTTTCTTTTTTTCCTTAGGTTTTACTAAAACTACAGTCTCTATGGTTTCCTAATTTCTCCCCCTCTACCAGCAAATTTTAGCTTTTATCCCTATGTACTGGTGTTGGTATTCAAGTACTAGTGTTAATATAAAATATTTGGTTTAATATCTATAATTCAGACTGGCCCTGTCCATTTCTGTTTAAACCAATGAAACTTTAATGGTATCTGTCATAGAAAGTTGATTAGGAAGGAAAATGCATCAGCCAGCTGTTGTGTCCTGGCTTTGGTGTTCCTGCATGCATCACTTCTTATCATTTGGAGCTAGTCAGAAAAATTCTTGAGGGCTCAAATATTTATCACTTTGTTAGAAGACTGCTACCAATCAATCACTAAAGTCAAGTCTCTACTTTAAAAGACAGTTTGGTTGAGGATTTAACTTAGACATGACCTATTCTGTCTCTGCTGCAGCCAGGAATGTCTACTAAATAGATCAGAGAAAAAAAACAAATCACAGTAAAATGAGAACACCACTCAATTGATATTACAAACTCATACTAGAGTAAATATATTTTTCTTTATTTGGGATAGACATGGATAAAATGCCTAATCAAATTAAAACATTTTAAATCATATTTGGATGTGCATATCCTTGTCCTGAAAAATAGTCTAGGATAACAAAAAGAGAACCAATTGTTCTAAGGCCACTCTAAAAAACACACAGAGGTTTCTTCTACAAACACATATATCTGCTGTTTCCAGGAAGAGATAGCATGCTAGTACTTAATAAATAAAAAAACCCAAACAAACAAGCAAATCCCTGATAAGATTCATGGCCTGATGGATTAATAAAACCTAGCCCAGAGTCATAGCATGTATCTTCCTATAAAAAGGCAGAAATACCAAGCTTTTGGTTTTCCCTGAGTGTTGCTAGGGTATCTGTGTAGCATGTATAGACATTTTGACCATGGCCAAATATTGCAGCAACATCACAGATTTTCAGAAATCAGTCTTTGGAAAATGCCCAACCTCAGTAATTCACACTGGGCAGGTTCCCACATCATCAGCTCAAGCACATCCTTGCTCGCAGTCTTGATGAAAGAGCCCTGTGCAGTTTGATTTGTTCTCTTTCTGCCAGAGATTCCCCTCCTAAATCTGACTCTTTGGGCTGTGTGACTCCAGCCCCATAGCTGAAGAGCAGCATCATGTGGCTGCTATCCCAGGCTCTTTTAAAAATGTGTTTCATTTGAAGAGCTAAGAAAAGGAATTGAGCATTGCTCATGCTCAGAACTGCCCCATTTGAGAAGAATACAAATCCCATGGGGCAGAGAAGCACATTTCCTATGTCAAACAAACCAACTGTACTATTCACCCAGGGAAGAAAAAATGGGATTTAAATACTACCCCATCTCAGTGAAGCTGTAATAATGAAACACAGATCCACAAAAACTCGCTCTGCTCTTAGGAACAAGCTGGACTGAGAGCAAGCACATGGAAGAAGAGAAAGGACTTCAAGAATTGACAACAAAATTGAAAACAGAAATAAAGAAGAAAACAAACAAATGAGCACACCACGGGAACCTCAGCACTGTCTACAGTGCACTGATAACTATTTGAGAGCATATAGCTACTCTGGTGACTATTAATTCTGTCAGGAAAAAGGGAGCAACCAGTGTAAGTAAATTAAATTGAAGAAAATGGATGCATGGTACAAATTGTGCAATTTGTCCAAAAGACTTCTCAAAAACATTAATGAAGATTTTCTGCTGGGTAGGCTGGTATAATTGTGCTGCACTGTATATTGATTATGCAAGAGAAGAAATCTAAGCAAAGACTTCATGCTGTTAATACCTTGTCAAGCTGGGCTAAATGTTGGTTCTTGGACTATTCATATTGGAAATTGAAGTACTGATGCCATTTTTAATGTTTAGTTTCTTATTTTTTATTATTAATTTAGAACAGCAGTTAGATATCATCTGTAAACATCATCTGTGTTGCTGGTTGTTTTTATAAACAAAATTATATATCATTGTCAAGATATAGCCTTCAAACCTAGAGAGAGAAACTTAAGTTGTATAAAATCATTAGAACTTCCATGGTGAATGGAAAAAATACTCCTCCACTCACTAAAAAACATATTCAAAGCAAGTAAAAAAAAACCAAACTCAAGTATTGGGAGTGATTCAGCTCTAAAACAGAGGTCAGCCCTTATACTTTGAAATAGTTTTATTTTTTGTTTGTTTGAAGGTGGTTAGTTCTGCTGGAATGCTGTGATTTTTACTATAAAACCAGGAAAAGAGAAATGACTGAGTGTGTTTAGAATGAAGAGGTTTGTGATCAGTGGGTGAATTGCAATCTTCAAACTGGTTAGCAACCACTGCATCTGCTCTCAAACAAGGTGCAAGATATGTGTGTTTATTCCACCTAGATGTTTAAGTGACAGAACACCAAATCTGGTGTAAGACTTCCTATACTTAGATATGCCAGTGAGTCAATAAAATTCTGGGTGACGGTTGTTTCTCTCTAGTCAAGCGCCGGATACATTGGTTTAACAAGAGGATACTGTGTCTTCAAGGAAATACAATAATTTTTATTATAATGAGGATGTATGGTCAGACTATGATTTCAACAAGGAGAAACAGTATTATCCTCAGAAAAATTAAACTCTGTCTTTCTGGGGGAAGATTTTCACTTTCAAGTGGAAATCAGCTTTGAAATTAAGACATTCCACTAAGATGAAATATTTTGCTAATTAAGGCTCTCTGACAGGAAGGACCTAAGAAATCAACTTGTCTGGACAGAAGAGAATCTGGGTCTGAATAAAACATCTCCTGATCCAACATGTAGATTAAGACATTTTTCTCTTTCACTTTCTCACTCATTTACAAAGATACCAATAATGTATGCAATTGATAACAGTGATGCTACAATAAAAGTTATGTGCATGATATTTTAACTTAAGGTAAGCATTAACTAAAATTTATAACAGTAAAGTTTTCCTTACCAAACACAGTAGCAAATCCAGAAACTAAGTATAGGCATCTTAAATACCCAGGTCTCCAGCATATTGCTTCATTCATTCAAAATGCTACAGTGTAACCTTAGCTCAGTTACAGGCTCCAGAGGAGGAACTGATATTAAAGTTGTCAAGCAGGTAAGAGTCTTCTGGTAAAAAATAACATACAGAAAGACTCTTTAGCATACAGAGGGAGATCAAAGTGTAAACCTGAGCTGCAAGGACTGCCATGATATTGCAAACTGTGCCTCTATATCTCTGGAACCCTTTAGTCCATGCGCCAACACAAAAAAACACAATGAAAACAAACCACAGCAAAATTCTGTTGCTTTCCCCAATGCATTGCAGGCATTTTGCAAGTAACCATTAGAATTTTTTTGCACACTATTGTTTGGTCCAGGTTGGTAAGAAGGCTCTATATATGGCATGAATAGCAGTCTGTCAAGCATGATATTGCAGCCAATATCACAAATCAGGCTGCTTCATTTCTGCTGGCTCTCATAAGATGGAATAGATCCCTCACTGAATTAATGATAAAAGTTTACCTGTGACTACTTCAGTCAGCTACTTGTTAGGTACATAATATATGAGGTTTTAGCTCAAAATATAAGCTCATAAGCAGATCTGTATATTGCAGAATTATATAATCACAGAATATTCATCATATTGGATGCATCATCAAGTCAATCTTGTGACCCTGCATAGCACCGTACCAAGAGTCACACCATGCGCCTAAGAGCATTGGCCAAACATTGGGGAGTGTGTTCCAATTCCTCAACCCCCTCTGGGTGAAGAGCCTTTTACTAATGTCCAACTTAAACCTCCCCTGACACAGCTTTAGGACATTCTCTTGAATCTGTCATTGGTCAAAACAGAGAAAACATCAGTGTTTTCCATTCCTCTTCCCCTCAAAAGGAAGTTGTAGGCTGCGATGGGGTCTCTTCTCATTCTCCTCCAGGCTGAACAGACATCAGCCGCTTCTCATATGGCTTCACCTCAAGGCCTTTTGCCTTCTTTGATGCCCTCCTTTGGGCATTCTCTAATGGCTTAATGTCTTGAATTGTGGCACCCAAAACTGCCTCCAGCACTCAAGATGAGGCCATCCCAGTGCAGAGCAGAGAGGGACAATCCCCTCTCTTGCCTGGCTGGCCTGATGCCCCTCAGGACACCATGGGCCCTCCTGGCTGCCAGGGCACTGATGACTCATATTCAACTTGCCATCGACCAGGACCCCCAGGTCCCTTTCTGTGGCTCTGCTTTCCATCATCTCATTGTCCAGTCTGTCCATATGCCCAGGGTTGCCCCATCCTAAGTGCAGAATCCAGCACTTGCAC
This sequence comes from Geospiza fortis, assembly GCF_000277835.1. Lineage (NCBI taxonomy): Eukaryota > Metazoa > Chordata > Aves > Passeriformes > Thraupidae > Geospiza > Geospiza fortis. The sequence goes on from NW_005054306.1 coordinate 6,013,181, forward strand.
TTGTTCAACTTCATACAGTTGGTGATTGCCCAGTCCTGTAATTTATCAAGGTCTCTCTGCAGGGTCTTCAAGGGAGTCAACAGCTCCTTCCAATTTTGTATCATCTGTGAACTTGCTTAGTATCCCTTAGAGTCCTGCATCCAAATTGTTTATTAACATGTTGAAGAGCACTGACCCTAAGATGCAGCCCTGTGGAACCCAAATGCTGACCAGATGCCAGCTGATATTCTGAAGGTTCAGCTCAGGTAACAACCAAATTGTGGGTACCTTGCAGAGTTTCCTGTTTCTTCTTCAGGCACTGTTACTGAATGATTACCAAGCACAGAAAATTCCAAGGTCTTCCAATTTGTTATTTCTGAAGCATGAATTTGATAGCTGCTGCTTTATTATAATTTTCCTCATAAGATTCCATATAATTCAGCTATAAATAGGGTGTTAATAAACAGCTAGAGTAGAGTTGATGCACAACTTGAACAGACTGCAGCGGCCAAACATAAACAGGTACAAGTCAAATAGAAAGAAAAGAGTGAGGGATGGTAATTTAAATTATCTGTGGAAAAGGAAAAGGCTTTATGATGGACTTGACTGACAACATCAGAAGAAAGCACAGTGAATTACATTGTTATTAGTTAGACCCTAAGGCAATTTCACAAAGAAATGACCAGTGGCAGAAAGCTGCACATTGATAATTAAATGCAGTTAAAACAAAAGTTCCAAGATTGGTTGTTAAAGTACAATAAAATTCTAAATATTTTGGAACTTAGCTTGAAGATCTTCCTATAACAAAATGGTCCAGGAGGAACAGCAGAGAAGGGGCGTGGAGGAAGCAGAAGAGAATGAAAAGGTAACAATAAAAAATCATGCAGCAGATGAGGACAGAGAAGCAATACAGAGGAAGGAAGCATGATGGGATGTAATTTTATTAAGTTACAATAAAACTGAGCAGACATTCTACAAAAATGTAGAAGCCAATGAAATTCAATATCGAGTGTGAAGTATAACATGCAATGTTAACTGCAAGCGAGATTTGCAGGTGAATATCCTCTAAACTGATCACTGCTGAAACATAGGAATGCAGAACTCAAACATTTTTCCATACCAAAAATATACCCTTTACTTTTATTCTCAAGATGCACTAGAATAGATTATGTAGAATACTATTAACTATGACTTCCTTGATGATTCTTTAAGCAGAGACTAGAGAATACATGTGTACTGAGTGGTTATACCAAAAGGGTAAAATTTGCCACAAAGAATAGAGTTATTTTGAATTTTCATTTTGTAAACAAAGTATTTGTTTGTTATTTTACTTAGTTTGTACTTTTAAGAAGAATGGATCATGAATCCTTCTCAGATTCTGGTCCAAAAAGATAGAGAGTACAACAGTAGCATGTGGAAAGGGAGAAGACTTTTAAAGATATGAAGGAAAATATTTGGAAACTTGAAACTTACAAGGAGCAATCAATTACAAAAGTTCATTCCATACTGCTAAGAAGGTTTAGAGTTTGTACTCTACTTTTATTCTGAACATTACTCATCTAGACAAAACTGAAATACCAGTCTTCTTGTACAAGCTGTGTCCTGATTACTGAAAAGCAATCTCACATCAAGGGATACAGCAAGCTAGGACACAGTGATTCCTCTCCCTGCAGGAGATGAAGTCCATTGCCAAGACACTTCAGAACAGCATGCTGAGGCCTGTGAATGCAACAGGACATGCAGAGGAAGCGGATGACTGAGATGAGAGAAAAGAGACACATTATGCTGATGAAGGCGCTCTGGCAGAAAGGCTCTATCAGATTTAAAATAATGCATAGGGTTACTCACAAAGAGGAAGCTTTGACTGCCAGCTTGTCAGGAGAGAACAGCAAACCTCTGAATGAGAGGTTTTCTAATCCAAAAGGGAGCCAGTGTTGAATTGGACTGGCAAGGCAAGGCTATGCAAAACAGGGATGCAGCAATAGGGTAGACTGGACAAAAAAACTAGTGGTAAGGACTGAGAGAAAAATGAAAGTACGTCTGAACAAAAATGAAAAAATATTTAAAAAATTGTTATGTGTAATGTGGCTAATATTACTGTAAAAACCCATCTACAATTTGCAAGGTCCATAGAAACACCTGCTGATAATCTTCCATTGGAAAATACTACTGATATTAAGCATCCTCAGCTGTGGCAAAGGAAAACTTGAAATAAAAAAAAAATGAATAAAAGGAAAAAAAAAAAAAAAAAACAAAAAAAAAAACGTGCTCCAGAAACTTGTGTTAAAAAAACTTCCTTGCCTGACCATTCCGGAGCCACTCTGGCAATGACACTCGGATCACCAAGACTGTCACTGATGGGACCAAAGCCACATAACAGCGGGCAGCCCCAATGAGCTCGTCGGCAGTCCCAGCACATCCCACTCTCACTCAGTCAGACCAGGTTTCCCAGAGCAGAGTCTGACACCTCTAAATCCTTCAATTCAGTCATAGCACTACAACAGCAGAACAACTCGAGCCGGCGCCCCCGAGGAGGGACCCGAGCAAAAGAATCCCTGGGCTTATTACACCTGACAGTCTATGCACTCGATGGTCTGGGGTCTTCTATCTGAGCCATGCGCTCCTGCTGTGTCTCTGAGTGTCCGGTCACCTGGCTGGGACACAGTCCTTTGTTATGCAAAATGTTCCCTGCCTCTTGCCTGGGGCTTTTCCACTTCCCTCCGCTCTCTCAGCCCGCAGCTTGCGCTGCAGCTGCACACCAAATGCATTCCTCAGCACTTGCTTCAGCTTCACCAGGAGCTTCAAACACTCAACTGAGGTTTTATGTTTCAAATCCTACAGTTATCCCGCAGCAATGCTGCCTACAGCATTCTGACAGAATGCAAATTTATAGCAGCAGAGGCAGCTGTGATGGCCCAGTCACACCTAAGAATCCAGCAGGTTTCAGATCCACAAATAAAAACAAACAGACATTATAGCCTTGCCCATTACTGGGGCATCGGTGTACTGCACTGAGATAATGCTCATCAAGGTGTTCATACAAGGCGATATACAATGAAAACTTTTATTTATAAGTAGCTTTTAAATGTTCTTATGAAAAAAAGTGTTCAACACAGAAATTTCCCAATCCAAGGTGAAGTCAATGGCAGATTGAACTGAACTTTATACTAAAAAAAAAAAAAGACAGAATTTTTGTTTTCTTCAATGATTTATTTTATGAATAAATAAATCCCTTTTAAAATAAACTGTGGTTGTTTAGTGCCAATTTAGTTGCTGGCCCAGAAATAAGAAAATTTGGATAAGACTTAGTCATGGCTAGATTTTCAGGTTGAGAACAAATATGTAGATAAGTAAGTAAATTAGAGGCAAGCAGCCACCATTATTCAGGGCCACCAGTAATTACACCAAGACTGAAGAGTTAAATCTTTCTTAGCATACTATGCTGAGAAATCAGTGGGTTTGGGTTGTTTTGTTGGGGTTTTTTTTCTTTATGGAGAAGATGCAGAAATTAATGGTTGATCAATGGCAACAAACAGAGTGATGCTATTGCTGTTCAAAACATAAATGTTCTCCCCAAATGTTACACAGTTTTATTTCTTGTCATATACTTTGTCCAGAGCTCATAAACTAAATGAATACAACTTTCTATCAACACTGCCAAATATTAGCAGGTTTTGGATAAATTTCATGTTAGAGTATTTGTATTCATTTGTGTGTCCAATGTTTACTAATTTAGATACTTGGGATTATGTTTCTAAAGGATTAATAAAGCCAAGTGCTTGCTCTGTTGCTTTTTAAAAATAGATTAGGCAAAGAAAGAACCAAAGAAAATTTTACAGAGATGCTGCTTTGCTACTGTACCACTAGCAAAAAGTGTTAGGAATTTACAAAACATATGAGTTTAAGAATATGAAATGGTTACCAGAGAGAAAATTATTTGAAAAATCAAGTGAGGAAAATACAATAAAAAACAAACCTGCTCTCACACAGCAGCAGTGTGAGAGGCAATCTGGCAATGTGTAAAGGTAGATACTGCTTTTTTCATTTTAGAACTCAAACTTATCATTATAGCCTCAGTTTGGACACATGGCTCAGTTCCAAGAAAAATCATAAAGCCAAATCCCTTGCAGAGGTTTTAACATGATCACTAAAGAAAGATCTCTGGCAAGCTGATAATATTTAGCTGAAATTTTCCAAAACACCGTTCATGAAAACCACTCTCAGACTTGTAATCTCCCAGCCTCCAAGGTTAACTGCCTCCCTAAGATGCAGCTAGTTTCTTCCATCATCTGCAAAACACCTTCATACCATCCTCTCCACTAATATCTCATAGCTTTCTACAACATATCCTGCCCTAGGTACTTTAGATAGCAAGACTAATATTTATAGCTTATGCTCAGGGATATCATTCATTCTCTTCTACCAACAACTTTACTTTCAATAATGAAAATGACCTCTAGATAACAAGCACAAAACCATGCCAGTTTTTTTAATATGCCATCCTGAAGAGATTTTAAATAGTTCTCACACTGCTGCCTACCTGAGACACACACCAGAACCTGCCCTGGAAAATTAATACTTCCAACAGCCTTGTCACTAAATTGTCTTTTCAAACAACCTCTCCAGAGTCTGATGTGCACTGAATGAATCCAGGTTGTGACTAATAGTCATAATTTAAGCTTGCCAAAGACCTCCAGCCACCGCAAAAATAATCCCTGCAGCAGATGCATCAAAATCCTCAGATTCTTTATCACAGTTTCTTGAAGAATGCTTCTATATTTCACCCAGTGTACTCAGTACTATTACTAAAATTGTGTGGAAATAAACAACCACTATGCACCAAAATAAACTCATACAGACAAACAATAAAGGACAGAATGATCCAACTACCAGTAGGGGAGGAATATTTCTGAGAAAATACTTTCTTGATCATCTCAGTCTACATCTTCACAACATGAACTTTGGAAGTATAATTATAATTCATAATTATACAAGACAGCAAAAATCATCAATTCTATAGGAATCCTGGTTCTAGGACGTAAGTAACCACTTCAGCCACAAATAGACACATAAATATGTTCATGCACAATATGCAATGCACCTAAATTTCAGCTGATTTGTTCTCCCCGTCTTTGGCAGAGAGCTACCTTACCACCCCTTCCATGTTAAGATCCCTTTTTCTCAAATGATTTTGCTGATATAATATCTAATTAAATCTAAAACTGGTTCTAAATCTAAAACTGTTCTCAAATTGCATTTATTACTAAAGTATGCTTTTTAGACTTCAGTCCTGAAAGATCTACATGCCTAAATGATTTGCTTCATATATTGTATCATCCACTTAATAATTTTGGCTGGTCGGAACAACTTATGTCCTCTCAAAAGCTTTTCAATTTTAAATGATCCTTATCAAAACTGAAGATAGAATCTCTTATAACTGTCATATTTTAGGAGTCTGAGTAGACTGTTACTCATTTTTTATCTGATTTGTTTCAGTATCTCATTCCCTTTTTGCAGTAGAAGTACACTGAGCAGTACTGTGCATGAAATAGATGGATGATTAACCATCCCAACAAAGCCTTTGAAATAAAAAAGGAGTTAACATCATTATCCAAACTGACTTCCTGTTAACAGATGGCACAGTGTATTCTATCCTCATTTCTGCAAATCAAAATGTTTTTGTTTGAGTTAAACTATATTTTTAGGTGCTTGTCTTGTGATGAGTTTTGTCTATATCATATAATTATGGCTACTTAAAAATTGGGATTGTAATCTAAATTAGTCAAGAAAGCTCCACCCTGGCTTTTGTGGGCTCTAAATTCCCTGGTCATACAGACTCCTCCAGAAGGTGATTCATCCCATTTTGAAATAAGTGTCTAGGACAGGTGGGACAAATTTCTCCCACAAGACTGATAGTTAACCAACACCCTTGGTAACTTCTTTGAGTCATTGGTTACAACCTCACATTAAAAATACATAATTGTATTACTGATCTGAATATTCTAGTGCCAGATTCATGACCTTTATCAGCTTATTATTTTAAATTTAATTAGGAAGATATTTCTATGCAGTATGTTGATAATACAATAGTTTTTCTTCTGTTTGGCTCCAACTCTTTGCTACACTTGGGTATGAGATGAGTACTCTCATTTTGAGAGTTTTACTTTCAAGTTTTACTTTAAATAAATTTCAAATTGAGTTCATAGATTCAATAAAGTATTTCATTTTCTTCATTAAGAACAGAGACCAGATATGTATATTAGTTAATTAATAATTTTAAAATCTTTAGAAATCTTCTTCATTAAGAAAAGAGACCAGATATGTATATTAATTAATTAATAATTTTTAAATCTTTCGAAATCTTTGTACAATCCTCAGCTAATTGCAACTTAAAAAAAATTGCTAGTGTCTTTATTAGATAATAGCTTTATCCTGGCTATTTTCCTGTCTCTGCAGACCAGATTTTATAAAATCAGTGGAAGTTTGTCCAAATGTTTTTATGGCACTTCGTCCTGGCTGGAAGTATGTTGTGGGGTCCTTATCAATCAAGTGCTTCTAAGATTTTGAACAATAATTCCTGGTCTACTTTACTGTGTATACTTCCTACTTCCTCATGCTGTAAAAGTCATATTGGCAAACATCCATTTTACTAATTTGTTGGAATAGGCAGAAACAATTGTTTAACTCCTGATATAGGTCACATTTTTTATTATCTCTCAATAAAAGAGCTGCATAAGGTATTGAACAGACTACTTTCCTATCCTAGGGAAAAATTTGTCTTACTAAAGCTCTTGACTTAAACTAACTCATTCTAATAATGTCCGCTCTACTAAACATAGTGGATCAAGAAATAGTCTCAGTTATGTAATAGATACAGCTGTACATAATTGTTTGTGTACAGAAGGGTTAAACAGAAAAGATGATCAAATTTCTGTAGTAGAAGTCTTGGTTGACACTCATTCAAAACTTTACACTGGAAATTCAGAACAAATGCTACAGGGAATGCTGCAAGAAATCTCAAGAGACATTGTTTATCCATCATCAGTTTGTGGCTTTTTTTTTCCTTTAGATATTATACTCATTTCACTTCTTTTGTCTATTCTTTTCTTTAAAGGTCTTGTAGAGAGCTAATGGAGCTATGAGATACGGTTCTGCCACCAGCTGACAGAAATCTCTGAGCTGAACATTTTGACACACCACCTTAGCAGATCAAAGTGTTCTTTCTATGCCTCCTTGTGTTTTGTACAAAAATTAATTTTGCTACAACTGTGTAATGAATGTTTGCTAAACATGCAGCAATGATCTACTATATGTTTCTGTACAAAACTTTTTATTAAAGTTGATGGAATTAGATAGTCATAACTAATGGAAGTGTTACATGCTTAACTGTTTATCTGGATGCCATATGTACCTCTCTTTTTATGAGTAAAATAAACAGCAGATTTTTTTTTTTTTTTTTTTTTTTTTTTGCCTCATTACATTCTGGCTAAAAGCTTTAGCTAAGTAGTAAATATGCCAAGCTCACAGGTTTACACAGCTTTAACCATCTCTGTTCTTTCCTGCCACTCACTCTTGGACACAGGTGTAATTCATTTAAATTCAGGGCATTGACCCTACTCCTTTATAAGATCAAGCTCAAGTCTACAGTTAAGGATGTTCTTTTTCCTTTCTTTTCTTTCATTGTAACATAGGTACAAGATTTTGAGGTTGTGTGGTGTAGCTTCAAAAAGTGGTCTGAAATGAAGAGCAGAGCAAATTTTTTCTTGTATAACCTATTAGAAAGGTATACAGATTTTTTTCTTTTCATTTTATCACTGCATTTGCTCTATTAGATGGAGAAAATACACATGGGACCAGTGAGGAGGGCAGTGGCTTTGATTACACCTGCTTTCAGCAGGGCTAGAATTCATATTTTTCTTAAGCAGCTGGTACAGTGCTGTGTTTCTAGGATTTAGTGTGCAAATAATGTTGACAACACTGATGTTTTGGCTGTTACTGAGTACTGTGTACTCTAAATCAAGGAATTTTCAGCATCTTATGCTCTGCAAGTCAGGAGATACACCAAAAATTGGGATGGAGCATAGCTGACCTTGTCTGTCCAAAGGACGGTGGAGTGTCATGCTCCATATATAAACTGTGGGAGTTTCTCAGAGCTGACTGATTGCTGGCTATCAGTCAGTGGGTGGTAACTGCAGCCTCCTCTGGATCCTGCTCATCCCACCTCTCAGGGTGGGGAATCAGGCGGTAAGGGGAAGGAGAGGACAGGGGACAAAGCAACACAGAACCATAGCACCGTAGAACAGTTTGGATTGGAAGGGACTTAAAGGTTTTTTAATTCCAAGCCTGCTGCCCTGGGCAGGGACACCTTGGACTAGGCCAATGTGCTCAAAGCCTCATCCAGCCTGGCATTGAATGCTGCGAGGGATGGGACATCCACAGGTGCTCTGGGTAATCCATGGCAGTGCCTTACCACGTTCACAGTAAAGAATTTCTTCCTGATGTCTGTTCTCAACACACAGTCTTACAGTAAAAAGCCCTTTCCTCTTTATTTCTAGTTGATCTGCCAAAATGGCCCTCTCCAGCTTTTTTGAAGACTCAGCTTGCAGGATGAGGATGTGCAAGGTTCTGGGGTAGGCAGCAGTGCCCAGCTCCCAGATGTGAGCTTACAGGTCTCAGGAAAACACCTTTCATGACATCACTGCCTCTTTTGAAAGTTAGTTCACTGCCACCCTGCCCTCTGCAGCCAGCTGCTTCCCGAAACCAGGAGTCAAAAGTCTGAGGCTCTGCTGTGGGAAGCATAGAGCAAAGAAGTTTCTCTGACATTCTGGCTTCATATACATCCTGTTTATTTTCCTTGCTATCTGTTGTTTTTCCCTATGGGGCCTGCAAGAACCCTTGCACCCAAGTAAAGAGTGTCACCAGCTTCTGAAGTGGAAATAGGTAGGAGATAAACTTCCCTGGTGGTGTTGGTATTAGCCTTGACATCTGAGGGGGGGGGTTTGAGGCAGGCATAAAATGACCCCATGTCATAGGCAGAGACACTTTGCAGCAGACACTGTCAGCAGGATGGCCAACTGTGTCCTGAGGTGCATCTGGTACAGCATTGCCCCCCATGAAACTTTCTTGCCAGAAAATTGAGCACATTTGAAACAGGAGCTAGTGCTCACTGCCTACTTGATGTCCCTCAGGTAAGATTCAGTATGTCAGTGTGACTGGCCAATTCAGGACACAGTGTAGCAAATAAATCTAATGGTCTTCATGCTCACCTGTTAGATTTTGTCCCAAAATGGATGACAAGTATTTTCAATTTCAGGTTCAGCAGAGAGATTTTATTAGAGATTCTTTTTGTTGCTCTCAGCTACTGTCTCCCAGAGCACTGATAATTGACTTCACCGATAAATCTAAATTCGCTTGTCCGCTCACTGAAGTGTTTTTCTTCACTATATTATCTTCTCTATTTTTTATCAGAATAATAACATAGGTAGTGACAGTTAAACTGTATAACCTTGTTTCATGCTATTTATAGTGAATGGAGAGTTGTAACTTTCCACATCTCACCAGCTGTGTCCTGAGGACTCAGTTACATTGCACTGAGAGCCTTTGAGCTAGGGCTAGTCAACGCACACTGGGATCTATTAGATACATCTACTCATGCTAGCTGTTAGAGAGCTCTGCTGGGTATTCGTACCTTGATCTGCCCAGGCAGATAGATTTTTCATGGCTGGGAACCATGTACTGCCTTTATGTGCCACAGCTGCTCTCTGAGTTGTTTGTTTATCTATTTCCCTTGATTAAAAATAAAGGTCATCTGAGTCCTTGTCCAAGCCTTCCTTTTCAATCATGGGAACAGAATCATTGAATCATTTAGGTTGGAAAAGTCCTCTAAGATCTTTGAGTCCAACCAGTAACTTAACACTTGAACATGTCCCTAAGTGCCCCATCTGCACATTTTGGAGCACTTTCAGGGATTGTGACTCCACTGCTTCCCTGAGCAGCCTGTTACAGCGATTGATAACACTTTCTGTGAAGAAAAGCTTCTGTGATTAAACTTTTCATACCAGCCAATCTAAATCTTCCCTGGCATAGCTTGAGGCCATTTCCTCTTGTCCTACCACCTATTACTTGGGAGAAGAAACCAACACTCACCCACTACAAGCTCCTTTAAGGGAGTTGCACAGAGTGATGAATTCTTTCCTAAGCCTCCTAAAGCCTCCCTGGCACCAAGGTCAGGCTTACAGGAGCTCCCATGCTCCTCCGGCTAGCGCTTCCTGTAGTTTCCATTTCCTAACTTCCAGTCCAGTCAAATGGAACCTTCCCTGTAAGCAAGAACTGATCATGTAAATCATTGTAAGTGGCTCAGGGAGCTCTTCTGCCAGTTCCCTCAGTACTCTTGGGGTCCCATCTGACTTCATAGACTCACATGTGTCTGAGTGGTGTAGCAAGTCTGCTTGGATTATTGGGACCTTCTTTTGGCTTTCTGTCTTTGTTTTTCATATCAGAGGCCTGGATACCTGGAGAAGAACTGTTTTTACTGTTAAAGACCAAGGAAAAGAGGGCATTAAGTACCTCAGCCTTTTCCTCTTTATCACCATGTTTCCTCCTACATGCAATAAAGGACAGAAATTCTCCTTAGCCCCTCTTTTCTTCTCTTGATTTATAGAAAAATTTTATTGTCTTTTACACAAGTAGCCAGATTAAGTTCTGAAATTGCAACAATCAAGTCTCATCTCTAGATCCACAGGTGGTTATATCTTTCCTATCCATTATCTACTTTTATCCTTTCTTTCTTTTTCTTTCTTTTCCTTATATATTTTCTTAAGAGATATCTTTATATTTTTGCTGTTATATTACTGTAGAAGATAATAATCAAAATGGCAACAAAATTGCTCTAAAATAGACTCCACACACACACATACAGACACACAGACACACAGAGATAGATATAGATATATATAAACACTGGTCATTCAGTGTCATTTCACTCTAGTCCACCTGAAAGGACCTATTAACAAGAGCCTCAGTTACCCTCTCCTTCAGGGGTGGATTGTAACATCATTCTTACTTCTACAAGAATTCAGAACTCTATCATTTGTGACTGTTGTGTCCAAGACAGCTTCCAGCCATCATATCACCCACCCGTGCTTCTCTGTTCACCAACATCCCTAGTTGGCTCACTTATCAGCTGTGCTGGGAAGTTCTTTTCCACACATTCCAGGAACCTCATTTTTTCTCTTCTATGTTGCATTTTCAGCAGATGTCTGGTAAACTGAAGTCCTTTATGAGAACAAGGGCTGTAAATTGTGAGATTTCTCCCACAGCTGCTTATAGACTACCTTATATTCTTCTTTATCCTAGCTCACATCCAGTTGTAAAAGTCATCCCACCATATCTCCTTTATGGCAACTATCAGTTTTACTGCTGCACAGTGTCCTCCAGCTCCTTCTGGTTTTTACCCACTTGTTGCCTGAGTCTATTAGCTTAGATGCACTTGGCCTATTGATCTTGCTCCCTTTTTTCAGGGAGAAGCCCTAATTCCTTCGTGACCATTCTCAGGAGTTTCCACGGTTTCTAAGACATCAAAAGCCCTCATGTCTTTACTGTTGCATGAATCTTTATCCCCCACCTCCACTGAGACAGCAGACCAAAGGATCTCACTTGTGCACAGTCCCTCAAATATTGACATGATGCTCTCCAGATCTTAAGCAAGCCTGGTTTTATCCCTTTTCCCCCTTAAAATCCAGTTTAGATTTCTTTCCCAGACCCCTGTTGACTCCCGAATGAAGATAATTTTCGACCTTTGAGACAGGTGTACCTCATCTGTCTCCAGCAGACAAGGTCATGTAGAGTAATTCATGATCAAAAATCCCAACATTCTGCTGGTGATAGCAGACTCAGATATCTGTATCAATCTGCTGGACCTTCTGTTTCTTTCCTCATCATTCCCTGCAACTGGAAGTATAGAGAAGAGCACTAATTGTGCTCCTGATCCTTAACTGCTCAGGCCAAGGCCCAGCAGTCTCTTTTGATTGACCTTGAGCTTCTTGTTGCAACTTCATCATTGCCTACCTAAAAAATCAATAATGGATGATAACCTGAGGATCGTACCAGGGCAGGAAGCTTTCTCTTCAAACCATTAACCCAGGCCCCAGGAAGAGAGCAGGCTTCCCAGAGAAATGGGTGCGCTCTGAATACTGGGGCTTCTGCTCCCTTCAGAAGGGAGTCTTCCAAGACAATGACCTATCTTTTTTCCTTTGTGGCACCTGCTCAGACGCAGGGCATAGGCTGACTCCACCTCGGCAACTCCTCCATGCTAAAGTAACCATCACCCTGATCACTATTCCGGTACACCTGCAGAGCCTTGTAGTTACAATGTGATGCCACCTGGACACGTGGGCATTCACAAAGGCTGTGCCAGGCAGGGACTTGTCGCCACTGCCCCCTGACCCTTTCTCTCTGCATTCAGCCAGACAGAGAGAGAAAAAGGAATTCTCTGTATTAGACATCCTGTCCATCTACTGGCCTTTTGGGCTTCCCAAATGAAGTGGGAGCTTTTCTGCGAGGGGCAAAGAGCAGTGCAGGAGTGGTCATTGGTGCTAATTTAGGTCTTTCTTAATATTCTTCATATTTCTGGCATTTGGATAAGCATAATCCTGTGGGGTTTTTTGCAATTTTGCTGACTCTGGCTATCTTTTGCATTGTTCCAATGGTTAAATCTTTAAACTTTAACCTAGTTTGGGTTGCACACTCTTGTATCCCAGTTCTTACTTATCTAAGAACATCCACATAAGCCCGCCTTCTTTTCCCCATGCATCCTGAGGAAAACCTAAAAAAAGGGGTGTAACCTGCATGTATATAAGTGTTGAGGGTGGTAAGTAGTAGTAGATGAGACGGTATTTTTATATGTAATACATTCAACTGAAATATCTTCAAAAAGAACACTGATCTGAAAAAAACCACACAAAAAACAAACACAAAGTCATTGGTAGATCCCACCATGCAAAGGGAACTCTTGCTTTATTTATTCCGTGAGTATAAATACATTGATACTGTTCAAAGCAAGAACACACTGTTGTGGATCAAAGTGCACTCTTTAATTATCAGCCTGGAGCCTATTCCTCTAATTAGGCTTTCCTCCATATTCACTTTATATACCAGCTTTGTTGATGGCAGAGAAAGACTGATGTATATTGGAAGGAAGGAAGTGGCGGAAGGAAGGAAGTGGTGGAAGGAAGTGGCGGAAGTGGCGGAAGTGGTGGAAGTGGCGGAAGGAAGGAAGGAAGGAAGGAAGGATCAGGCACTAAGGAGGAACCTTGCCCCTCTCTCATCTAGGAAATATCTGAAGGGACCTTTTCTTAATGTGGTGTGGGAAGAGTATCTAAGAATACTCAACGTCCGCATCAGGATAAAGTGCATCCTGAAGTTGGATGAGAGAGATCTACTGAAGCCACCCTCTGGTAATAGATTCTTTAGCTGTGCAACTGAGTCACTTCAAAAGTGATTGAGGAATATGGGCAAAGAAAGGATTTCACTAATGAATGCCTGTGTAACAGACATTAATCAGAATTTTAGCCCTTTCCTGATTAGGGGATAAAAAAGCAAAGATTTGAGATAAACTGCACATATGAAGAGAAATATCTGACATTGTTTTCTAGTAATATGATCAAAGGAAAAATTAACAGAGGTGAGCAAAACTCAAAAGTTTTGTAGAGCCTACTTACATCTAATGATAGTCTCCTGCCCCCTGCTTTCAAATGAAAAGCAGGTGGAAGAGCAATAATTGATAAGCTTGTTTTTGAAGCACTTACTAGTGATCAACAGTTCAGGTTTAATTAAACACACGTAAAGCAGAGGAAGCAGTAAAAGATACTTGAATTTTTAGGTCGTATTTTCTACCAAAATCCACTGAAGTCAGGGTAATAGGATTTGTTACATATTTTGACATTAAATATAAAATTCAATAAAGTAATGGAAGTAAAACTACAATAGAAGTTGTTTAACTTTTCAGAAAATAAGAGGATTTTTTTAAAATTTCTTCAGAACATGAGGTAGAGAAGGAGTAATAACTTTTGCTGCTTGGGATGTTCACAGTGACACGCTGTTTGTTATTAACAGAGACAATGGGCATAGCAGCAAGAAAAATTCCCAAGATTGTTTTAGAAGTTAATATTGCTGAGAGATTTACTGGAGTTCACCTGTCTGCATTCAGGTGAATAGACTGATCAATCATATCTACTTTTAATAAAACTTACTGCTTTTACTTTATTATGTTATCTAAATAGACTAAGACCTGTTGTTATTTTTCCTTTATTCTCAAATATTTTTTATTACTATCTTAGTAGGAATGAATAAAGATATGTTGGTAACAAAGCAATCTCTCATATATGGATACAGAGTTTGAAAGTGATGAATTGTAGGTGGAACCACAACCAAATTTGACAGTGACAAAGGCAAAAAAACCCTGAAAATGAAGCTGTTGAAGCAGCTGATAAACCCAATAGAAACTTGTATCCAAATCTTTAGAAGGGGCTGAAGTGGATGCTAATGAACACAGTTCTTGTTAAGTATACTGCAGTTTAGGCTTTGATTTTTTGGGTAGTTTTGTTTATTTTGTTTTGGGGTTGTTTTATTTGTTTGTTTTCTTATTAAATATAGCTCTTTCGATAAACTGGACTTTGAGCTACTGAAAAGTAAATGTCTTTTGAAATGTCAAGATAATTGGAGAGACAAGAATTCCAACAAGACAACAAGAATTCGCTCTATAACTTCCTATCGCTAAGGTACTACTCGTCTAATTACATGCAGATATATTCATGCTCAGTGAATCATTAGCCTTCATTAGCGTACAAAAGGAAAATCATCACTTGATTCTCAGCTGCCGAAAACAAGACACATGGTATTTACCTGCTGAGTCAGTACTTCAGTGTGTGAACTTTACCTTTTTCATTTTTTCTTTTTAAAATAAAAACATTATATGTGAGTAAATTACCTTTTTTTCAGTAAAAAAGGGGAAGCTTGCTCTGCATCATGAATCTTAATTTCTTATATACTACCTGGTACAATTTTAGGTAATGTTTAAAAATCTTCAGTTTAGAAAGGTAAATCTAGTGTACACCAAAAAATAAACAAAACAAAAAACCCAAACTGCAACTCGTTGGAAGACTGTCTTTTCTTTGTAATTGCCAAATTTCAGTTCTTTGTGGCACATACTTTAGGTTGTTAACTTTCTCATTCAACCCCCAGCAAGAAGTTTGTTGTCTTATTTCCTTATGTCTTCTGTAAATGCAAATCTTTCTACAGGGCAAACTACAGCCTACTAATCAACCTAATCCCTTCTGCTTTCACCTGCTCTACTGATCCAAGCTTCTGTGACTGAAAATATGGCCTCATTATTGTTTTCTATTCAGATATTGTATTTCCTTATGGTTTAGGTTTCTTGAGTGGGGAAAGATAATAAAGTTGTCATAGTAAGCTTCCATTTTTTCCCTGATATGAAGGTACAGAATCTACATGGAAAACTCATGGGTTGTTACACAGTTAATGTCCCAATTTTTACTAGCAGAAAATAAATTGCTAGAATGTGTGAATGTGGAAGAATTAAGTTCTTTGAGAGGGAATAGGTTTGCTTAAAATTTTAAGGTGATATATTGCAGGAGCATGTCCCACTCCAGGTTATCAAGTCTGCTGATCTTAACATCTTCTTAGATAGTTTCCTGTTTCGATTTAACTATGATTTTTGTCCTGAAGAAAAGAGATATTATATATGCCGCTGCGTGTGTTGAATGTTTCCTTGGTGCCATTCTGTGGTATTTGCAGCCCTCTTTGACATTATCAAATGGATTGACATTTCAAATATTTGCAGTGCTCAGCGGGTACTAATTCAGCGAAGGTGAACCATGAGTTGCTCTCATAGTGGCACAGCAAGTGGTGTGTGTCTATTTAATCACAGCTGCTGAAATGAGATCAAAAGGCACTGTGATGTTAAACCCTTAAAGCTGCTGTCACAGCAGTGAGATCAGGAGGGGCCACCACAGGAAGCAGAGTAAAAGGTAAACTTGGACTTGCAGCCAATGCAATTCTGCTGCTGGCCATATCCTGGTGGAGATGACTAAAGGGGCACATTCAGGGGAGTGACTGTACAGGTGAGCTGCATCTGGCCAAAACTCTCTCCCACACAGATATGCCCAGTGTCAGGAGCACCAAGAGACGTATCTTTAAATGAATTCTTGTGATCATTTTTCCCTAGGTAGATGACAGTTTTAACTTCACTTCCAGTATTATCCAATTTTATTAGTTTTCTCTGTGAAAGAGAATTTGTTCAGCTTTTAGCTGGTATTCTGGATTTCTGGACTCCTACAAGCCTTCCTGTAATCCTAGAGTTCAACCACAGCGATACTTATTCACCCTGGACCAAGATCTCCCTGGCTATTTTCCTTAACTTGCTGAGAGCAAGTGTTAATTGCACAGCTGCACTGCACAGTTTCTAGCCAGGAGAGGGCAATAACATCCATCAGCTGCTGTGTAGGAGCAGGAGAAGGCTTGGAATATGTGAGGTAGATGATGGCACAGAGGGTGGGGATAGAAGTGAAAAAGCAGCAAGTGGCTGCAGATAATGCACAGTAGGCGTGATGGCTCTTAGTTCCACTTAAATATTTTGTCAGGACTCTGTTTCTGCTTCAAGCTCTATCTTAGCTCTTTCTTATTTAATATACCACCACATGTTAACAGTTGTGTTAGCACCAGCAAACAGTAGCTCAACTAGATAATTCACAACAGAACCCTCCACTGAATTGTGTTACTTCAAATGATCATGTTCCTTATGTTTGCTGAAACAAGTAGAGATAATGATACAGAGGTAAGGTTTTCTATTTATCTAAAGCCAAATCATCTGGCTTTTAAGTTCAAATATTGAAAAAAAGCTTGACAATAAAGCACCTGTGACTTATGAATTCACACTGGTTATTTGGCTCAGTACAAAGATCTCTGCACAATATTTTATGACCTGTGTCACACAGAAGGTCAGAAGACATGATCTAATAGTCCCTTCTGGCTTTAAAATATTGGAATCAGAATCTAAACTAGACTGTAATGGAACTTTTTCTCTGTGTGTGTATAATTTAAATGCACAGAATGTTACCAGATTCTGGGCCTCTAAGTGTTCGGAAACTCTCATTCCTCACACCCTTTATCTCCCTGAGAAGTGATTCTCAAGTTGTAGCCTTAACAGGCTTTTAAACTTCTCCCATGCAATGCCTTCCTTCACTGAGGTATTCTCTGCCCTCAGCTGTGAAACAGCAGACATTGTCAGTCTGAGTGCTTTACTTGAGAGCCACTGTGGTCAGGGGTTTCCTGCTTCTATGATGACAGAACACACATGAAACTTTGAAGAATTTTCTTCTTTTTTTCAGTTAGTTGTAAACTATCCTTCATCACCTACCCCCATTCAGAATGCTCTATTCAGACACTTAGAGTTAAGCAATGTAAAAATGTTTTCTGATTATTTTTGTAAACATTCCAACTGTCAATTACCTCAAGGCAAACTCTGTTGGAGGTCAGCTCATACCATGAAAACTCCAGCACCATTTTGAGAGGAGAATGGAACTACTCACACAGAATTAAAACCTGTATGATTGCCCATCCCAATGATGCTCAAGAATTTTGCAGAGCTTTTACTGTTGTTTGTTATTTTTTATGGAAAATTGACTCATTGAGAACCTGTCTACTTGAAGTCTCTAGTGTTTTCTGTCCTCATTTTAGAAAACATAGCTGCAAAAGTAACTAAGGACTTTATTATTTTTTATCCTCTCCTGTGAGATATTTCTGCATCTTTTTAGTCCCTAATGACAAACACCACCACACTGCATGTAGTATTCACTGTAGAATTAAATGAAGCATGTGTTGGAGCACCTGAGAGCAACCAAAAATAATTGAAAGGAGCTCTAAAATCTCATTACTCCCATTAAGGTTTATGCCTCATAAGAAGCATTACTGGGGAATTTGATGCCCACCGTTTTGGTTCCTCTGGAATGGGGAATGTGGGCTGGTACAAGAGTGGCATACGGACACTAAAACAGAAACCAACAAAAATATAAACTGCTGGTGTTAATGCATAACTGAAGATGAGCTAGCAAAGGAATTGGAGTGAAGCTGAGGAAGAGACATTTCTTATGTCTTTAGGTGGGAGGAGAGTGAGCCCTCCACTCTTTGCCTTTGCAGCAGCTGCATTATGAATTAATAAAGAGACACTTCATGAATATGCACATGAGGACTTTGCATTAATAATTCATGAGGCCATCAGTCAAACAGCTGCACATTCAACATTGGAAATTGAGGTTAGGCCTGTTCTGCCCTGCTTTTTTGAATTACAACCAGAGGCACAAGGTGGAAGGGTGGGGGAATAGAAGAAAAAATGTTTATCAGGAAAGGGGTGGATGGGAATGAGGCATTCTGACTCCTTCTTCACAAATTAGCTGAGACAGAGTGTTTGAAGTAAAAGTGTCTTGACAAGTGTGGGGGAAGGGGAATGGGAAGGCAAGACAAAATGCAAGTGAGGTTTTATAGAGTTTGTCATACAGTACATCTTCGAAGTGATGTAACAATCAGTGACAGAAAGCTACTCTGATCCTCGGATAGTAGGAATGGTGTGTACTAGCTGCAGCTTGAAGAAATGTTGAGAATGCAGAAGATCATTCATTTCTTTTGAATGAATGCCTGGCTGCATCAGGCATTTTGCTTTGTAATTATTTTTTCTCTTGTTGGAAGCCAGTCTTGAAAAAATGAAAAAAAAAGGAGAGTGTGGAAAAAAGTCTAATCCAGTCCAAAGACATTGTTTTTCTAAATACTTTATTTCTATAAGTAAATCTATAGATAAAATAATCCATGGGTTTAAGAGAAGAAATCAAAGGTGATTAAGGTTATGAATCTTCCTGTTAAATAGTGATCCACTGAAATATGAAAGCTTATAGGAATTAATATATTGTATAGCTCATACATATAATAAATGCCTATAATATTGTGATCTGTTTTCTCACATTTCTCAGTTCTCAGAGAATCAGATTAATAAAGGATTTAGACAAGTTTAAAATAATGTCATCTTCATCTTTATCTACCTTTGAACATCAAGTCCTTCTTTTTCACGCCATTGCCTTCTGTACTTCCTCTGTTAATAGTGCTTAATTTGCAGGATGCAATGCCACATATCATAAAGCATTGTGTATTGTGCTACTGCTTTGAACATGTCATGGTTAGGGGCTAAGTGGCCGTGCATGTAATGATATAGGGGTTGACATTCTAGTAAGGTCAGTTAAGGCAGCACCTCATGTGAAGCACTCAAAGTTTTCTGTCAAGTGGAGAAATATGGATTTAAAGTAAAGTAATGTAAAGCATTAAAAAAAAGAAGTTTTCAGGTCTATTTCAGCGTTTGGACTGTAATAGTGCACAGCATAGAATTTTGAATCTGGACTTGAAGCTTCTACTCAGCACAGCTTTCTAGCTTTGGAGGTAATTAACTAGTGAAGCAACCTGTATATTGAAACAGGAATCTTCAATATCGATATTCAAAATCTCCATAATCTCCATTTTTTTTTCCTTTGCGGGGGGTGGAGCAGGCATATGAGAAGAAAATGAAGTTTCCAAGTGCAAAAAAAAATGTGCAATTTTCAAATGGATTATTTGCGTATTTTTTATACTAATGACATATATGATACAAAACATAGTTCTCTCATTTAAGGTAAATTCTATACTTCAAAAGTTACCATTAAATCTCTTTTCTAATTGTGATTTAGAAAACAGTGAATTAGAAAAAGAAGGACTTTTCACCTTTTTCTCTGTGCTAGAACTATATGCAGATAAAAAGTAAAAATAATGGCCCCTTCAGCAAATAGTTCTAGTCTTCCCCTGTCCTGTGGCTTTGTTGGCCACACCATCCTTTATGCTTCCACTTTGAAGTAAGAAGCCAAAACTGAAAAGTGAGAGTGTGAGCTCTGCTACTGCATCAGTTTTTGTTACTATGGACATGGATCTGGACATAGAAAACAAACCAAACACCTTGGGTTTAAAATCCTTCATTGATTTCTTCAATATTTTTTTTAAAAAGAGGCAAGCAACTGGAATTAGCACTCAATACCCAGCAGGGGTGAAGAGAGGAGAGTGACATTTCCTTTGTAAAACATTAAAATAAATAGGTAAATGAAATAAATCATAAATAAAAAATGAAACTGCAGGAAAAAATATGTTCTCACACTATTTCACTTGAAGTTATTTAGGTGTGATATGGGGAAAGGCAAGATGTAAGCTCACTAGAGACCAATTGCTGTCTCTTACAATAGTTCCAATAACCACTTAGTAAGAGGGTTTTTTTTACTTAGTAAAAGGTTTTGCATGCATACTGGTTTTTCCCCCTTTTCTCACATTTCAAATATGAAATGCTCCAACCTTTCTGAACCCTTCCAGTCAGTTTCCCCACAAAACTTCAGGCCAGCTTTTTGTCATGACCAGGGCAACTCCATGGACTTGGGCATCTTGTTCTTCCTCATCCTAGCTTATTTCTGCTGACTTGTTCTAAACAGCACAACCAGAACTCCTACTGCATTGATGGATAATAGCATTTCCAGAGAGAGACTGATTCCATATGCCCGCATTGCAACTGACAACTTTCCAATTAAATTAGCACAGAAGCTTCCAAACTGCCTTTGGTCAGCGGCCCATTTCTGAAGCTTTCCCAGGTTTCCTGGTCTTTCAGATAGTCACATAAGAAAATTTTCATTCTTTATGCATAGAGTGGAATTGACTTAGAAGGTGAATTAGCTACAGAAACACAAGGTATGCATTACTGATCTGTTTGCAGAGTTGAGGGCAACTGGCTGCACTTGTGTATTTTAATCTACAGCTGACTGGTAAAATCACCAATTTTTTATCTATTAATTCTCACCTTTTACAAAAATATCTATGGAATGTAAGCTTTTCTTTTCTTCCCACAGGACACCTTTCCTGGAAAAGCTCATAGAATCATCATCATTTTCTAAGGAGAAGAGCTGGGGCAGAGTACTACTTCAACATCTCTGACATGTGAAGCTGCTGGGAGCTAATTTTCCCCACTAAACGACCTTACATGGTTCAGTAACAATCTGCTGCAGGAATCACTGACATGGATGATTGTTCTTTGACTTTTAACCTCCAGGTAATCGAGATTAAGTGCCACTTGTATGGAGACAATATTTTCTAACATTGAGTTTCTAATAACTACACTATTCTACAACACACACACAAAAAATTGAGTTTACAATAGGAAGCTACAGATTTTTCTTCCTATGTTATAAGCTCCATTTGCCTCTGGGGGAAATTTATTCAAATACTTTGTCCATTGAGTCTGCAAGTTTTTCTGTGTTTCAAAGTTCACTTCATACCCAGGAAGAAACAGTTATTATCAAACCCCATTTAAATTTCACTCCAGAAATTTTAGTAAGGCTAAATGGTGAAAGAAATCATATTCTTTCTTCCTTTAAGGAATACGTAAAAACCACAGCTGCCAAGTTAGTTATTATATTCATTCTGAGTAGGGTTTTTTATCAGCTAAGTAATAGCTTGTTTATACTTTAAACACTTATTAATTTTATTTTCTTCTAAAGCACATATTGCTTTCCTTCGAAGAAGGTTTTTTTTTCTCTTTTTATTAATGTATTATTATCTGAAATCCTGGATAGTCTTTACTTTGTCACACAATAGAGCTCAGAATTGCTCTCTTTGCATGAGTTCTGCTGTCCCCAGTGCTTCAAAGAAAAGTTTCACTCTGTGAAGGGATAATGAATTTGCTTTTCAGGCTGATCAGTCTCTCTCTCTCAGATGAGAAAGGTAGACAGATGCTTTACCTCATCTTGTGTGGGCTGAAGTTTGTGCAGTCCATCCTGAACTGATACCGCTTTCCTGTACCACCCCAGAACAGCTTCCAGGAGCAAAGTCCATTTAAGATCCATGACATATTTATTTTACTTACACTTTATTGATCTCACATGTAATCTGCTAGACAGAGGTATTGCTGTGTAGCTCATGCTGTGGTGCAGCACATGCAGCAGAGATTGCTGAGTAGCTCACACTGTGGTGCAGTACATGCAGCAGAGATTGCTGAGTAGCATGCACTGTGGTGCGGTACATGCAGCAGAGACTGCTGCATAACTCACACTGTGGTGCAGCACATGCAGCAGAGATTGCTCATATAGCTCACGCTGTGGTACAGCACATTCAGCAACCTCACACAGGATGTTCTGCAGCACGTGAGATGTGTTGGGCTGGGATGTGTCACCAATAAAGGACCAGGGCCTGACAGCTGCTCTCTATCATACAGTAAAAGTTCTAGACCACCTCTGGCAGACAAGCTCTCCTGCACAGGTAGTCATCCTCAGCTTTGAAAAGTCAGCTGGAGACCCAAATGCATTAATTTTCCAAGATATGAGTGAGCTTGTAAATGTCTTCTTTAACACTTACAGTAGCAATACCTAGAGGCCACTGTCTGCTGTAGGGAGCAGGAAAACTTTTCACACCTAGTGAGGCATTTGCTAGCTCCAATTAATGTGAACTCAGACTACCTGAGTTACACCTATCTGGACGTCTGACAAACAGCACCAACAAAAGACCTGTTACTTCTGCATGGGCCGAAAAATAGCATCATGAATCAATTTAGATGGGGAGCCAGGGTGAAAAAATAAGAAAAAATATTAATGAATAATTTAAACTAGGTGGGATGAGCCTATGAAACAACTACAGCTCTGGCTGTGGTTCAGAGTAGCAAAAATGTTGTTTCTCAGCAAGGAAGTTTAATCTCTTTTACTGGTTTAAATGGAAGAAAAAAGTATGCTACTATCAAACTTGATTATTTAGTAGCAGTCAATGCCTTCTAAAGAGCAATCTCTAACTATAGGTTAATGTATGAAGTAAAAAAACTATAAGCAGCATAAGATTTTCTGAATTTATCCAGGTTCCTGCACTGGTGACAGATCAACTCCATCTTGCATTCAGAATACAGGGATCATTATTTGAAGTACAAATATCAGTAATTAGATGAACATTTGACCCCACTAATGTTATGTTGTCATCACATCTACAGATCTGTACAGGAAGGATGAAACTTAAGGGGAAATCTAAGAATTGTAAAGAAGGACCAAATGAAATGAAGTGGCATAAAAATAGACATAATATATCAAATAAGGAGAAAACCATGCCTTCCCTCTTCTTTCTTTGTCTTTTTTAACACATTTACAGATTAGGAGTTATAAAAATTTAGTTTTTGGATCAGGCACTAAGGTGATGACGACAAACATTTATGGTCAAATAGAAAAAATTTTTTTCTTTATACCAGATTCCAACAAGATTTCAGCAGATTTATCTCATTTGGAAGATGTTTTTAGTATTGGCAATACATGAGAGAGTTACATGATCCTACTTAGTACTTGTTATTTAATATATTCACTGTATCTTACTGGTAAAAGAACCCTTTCTTTCCAATTTTATTCTGACAGCAATGCGTTTATGTAGAAAAAAATAATATGAAAAGCTAGCCTATTAACCTACATTGTAATGATTTGAGGTGGTAATGAGGGCATGGGGCTTGAGATGTAAGCTAAAATTTTCAAAAAAATTTCAATGAAATTGAAAGTGACTTCAAGGCCAAGTGTCATTTTCAGAAATATCTGAGATAATTAGATGAGTTTTAAAAAGAAGTCAATGGGAGATAAATGTCAAGCGCTTAAGTCTTACCTGTCAATGGGCCTTAGGTATTAAACTCATTTTTCAACTTTGCTATTTCTCTCATGCTTTTCCAGAAGACTACTTTAAATATAAAGTTCCTACTCATGTAGGACCATCTTGATATTTCAACATATAAATACCAATTTGACTCTTTAAATCACAAGTAGATGTTTGCTAATATTCATCTCTATAATTTATTATTTTCAGGAGGGGAAAGCAGTACATAATAATGCTCAGCAAACTCACATCATAGGATGAAATTTATTCAAAAGACAGGAAGAAAAAATCATTCTTATCAATGGGTGTTGCAATCTTCAAGGAGCAGGATAGATGGTTTTAAGGTCAGAGAAGAGTGGAAATGACAAACAGATGTATGAGCCATCACTTTAATTTTTTATCTCTCTGATTAGTCTCTCTCAGGAGAAATGAAGAGGTCTTCTCTTCTGAAGAGAAGAAGAACATTCAGAATAAGCTCATTATCCTCTCTTTATATCTCCCTTCTCCCTCCCCTGCCAATATACTGCAATATCTCATTGACTAGAGAACATAAAATTTACCCTTGACTTTTCTATAATTTCTAATGATTTAAGTCCATATTCATTAATTTTTTTGTACATGTGATATTTTCCCCAAATCCCACCAGTAAAAAAGTTAATTGTTTTTCCTACATTTTCCTCTGTCATTTCACCTTTTCTGTTTCTTTGGCTGCTAGGGACAGCCTATTGTTTCAGTCCTGTAAATGGATAGCCAATATTTGCAAAAAAAAAAAAATCTTTGGAAAGCTAATATATCATGGAAAAATAAATGAAGCTGCTGTGTACTCCCTAAGGGATAACAGACTTCTTTTACATTTCATGGAAAATTATGGTACCTAGATTCAATAGTAAAGCAATAATATTTTACTTTAGCAAGTGGAGTGGTTAAATTAGGCTGGGAAAATTTTGTGTTGTCTATAAAAGATTTAAACTTTTGCTTTAGAATTCACATCAAAAGGACAAAGAACATTTAGATATCTACTGAGCATAGGAAATTATTTCCACCTTTTCTTCACTTTTGACATGTCTGGAGATGCAGGCTATAAAGAGGGCATAATTTCTGCCCTATGACTCAAATAAGGCAGGTATAAGATACTATAAACTACCTGATAAAAAATATTTTTTCAGGATATAAATGTATAGAATTTGCAAGCAATCTGACAGATAAGAACAAATGAATCTTCAATTTATAGATTAAATATCAACACCTCACACCTCTAAATCCTTTCTGTTTAGCAGTGAATATTAATCCTTACAGTGGAGAAAAAATGTGTCTTACGAGAGCATCATTCATTTTACTCACACTGACTTTATTCCAAATTGTCACACATTTTCTATAAACAGTAAATATCAAGTGCACATAGTGTCTTTAAAAAGGAACAAAATAATTCTTAGAAATATGGAAGCATAAGGATGTGTTTGCATGTTGGTGCACTATGGAATTATAATTTTAAGAATGACTACTTAATTTTATTCTTCTGCTAATTTGTTTATGCATTTGACTGCACAGTTCTCTCTAAATGCTTTCATTATACTGGGGACAGTTAGCCAGAGAGAGAGAAATCCTTTTCCTCATTTTTTCTAATGTACATTGTACAACTAATTTTCGGAACCAGCCAGTCAGTAGCCATTGATTTTCCATCTCTGCTGGAGAAGGAAATATTCCATGCTAAAGCCACAAGTTTCGGTTTGAATCCTTGTCTGGGCTAAAGTCCCCAGAAGGGACTGGAGGTCAATCTGGACAAAGATCAAGTACTTCAAACCACAGCTGTTTTCCATGGCTTTTCTCACTTAGCTGGTTTTCCAACACTGCCTTTTTCAGAAAAAGCAGTGTTGGTGCAGCATGTCAATGAAGCTCATGAAAGGCTGCGCTGCATGTACTATTCAGCATCCCTGGACTCACTGTAGAGTAGGCCTGGTCTCACTGAAGAGTTTTTGCAGGAAGGGAGAGAACAGTCTACAAATCAAGATGCAGCGTGGATAAATAGTGCCTCTTTCTGGCCTAGTACTCCCCTGTCAAAGGGAATTGTCAGAGACAACACAAGTGTAACACCAGGAGGGTAAGATTCAATTCCAGATCACTCTCCAGCATGACATACTTTATATAGTCTCACTCAGAAACAGGTATTCTAAGACAAAGGAAAATGGACTTCTCTTGTTAACAATTTTTCTTCCACAGAAGAGTTTGATTGCCCACCAGTATAAGTGCTTCAGGCTAACTCATCAGTGTTTGCTGCATAGAGAACCTCATAAATATCTTAATTTTTGGTGAATTTACAGGAAAATATAATTTTATCAGCAATTGCTGCACTTACTTTAAAGGGGTTAATTTCATTATAATTTCTGTTATTAATTAAATAATTACAGAGTTCTGTTACACACGATTGTTTGTAATGGTTTATTAGAATTGAAACTGTGCCTAGAACAATTGGGAATGTTAAAATCTGAAAACTTGTTTTTATAGTAAATGTATTTGTGGAGGACAATGTTAAATAATGTATAAATATGAACAGTGATTTTGTTGGAAAGGAGAAAAAAATCTGATCCTTCACTGAATGTGTACCCAGAATCCTCTGTTTTTCAAAAATCAACAGATAGCCTTTATTATGCCTTTTCATTTTTTATTTCCCTTTATTCTTCATGGATCATAAAATAAGACAAGGAGCCAAATAACTCTAATAAGACAAGAAAAAATGTTCCCAGTGTTTCTACTTGAAAAAAGGTGAAAGAATGAGAAATCATCTTTGAACTCTGAAATGAATCTTTATTCCTTCAGCAAATGCCTGATTAAAACAGCCAATATTTTTGCTTTCAACCTAAAACCCTAAAACTGCTTTCTTTGTGAAATTGTCAACAGTTTCTTTAACTCTGTTGAATTATTTCCTTTCCCACTCATTAAATAATTGTAATAAATAATAATTGTAATAAATAATTGTTTTATAGATGTTTTTTCCTTGATAATATTTTACTGTAAGATCATTTGAAATTGTTATGTTTGGACAAAAAAATATTGTCAAAACTGTTTGCTGGGAAGTATCTTTTTAAGTGTCCCTAAGTACACCTTACACTTTGTAAAGGTACCTAAGAATGCATTGTCCATCTCATATTTCTTTTGATAAATCCATGAAATAATATAATGTAAAAGTTTGTCCTTTAGTTTAGATTAATTTTCATTCCTAAGGTAACTTTTATATTTTTTTCTAAGAAAAAACAAAATTTTATTGAATACCAGTGAAATCTTTAAAAAATGTTCAAGAAAATATTAAAATATTTAAATTAAATAATGAAGCAATAAGTTTCGAAATACCAGCATTAGGCATTCTGTTTTAAGTATCTGAACTCTAAAGCCAAATATTTTTTTAAAAAAATTTCAAAGTTGATTAGAAGACAAAATTTTTTCTCTGCATTTTAGTATGGTGAAAATGGGAATGGGAAAAAATGTTCTCCTAAACTTGAGAAGGAAAGCTAAACATTTAGCATGTAGACAAAAACAAGGTTAAAGACAATTGGATCATTTTCATGCAAGAAAAAGTTTAATAAAATGTCCTCAATTGTGCTGATTTACTGATATCTAGATATTTTTATAATAATAGTAGCCAACCACACACTGAAGAATTCTGTAATTTATAAGTGAGAATTTTCTGACCACGTTTGATAAGTAGCTAGTCTGTTTGAAAGCTGTAACACTCTGAAGTCTCAGTTTCTTAGCTCCATTTAAAAATAACACACAAGAGAATGAAAAGATTTTGGTGTCTGGGATAAGCTTATTAATATAGTAAATGGAAATGTGAAGCAAGGACAGAAAAGATTTGTGATGCTTTCCCTGAGCCATGGCATTTTTTTCAGAAGAAAATGGAATATAGAAAATAGAAAATAATGCAACCTCTAAAAGCATGAAAAATCCTAGGAGATGCTTTCAAGTACGTCTAAGCAAAATCTAGTGAAGATCTTTTGTGACTAAAAATTGTGGATTTAAATTTCATGGTATGCATGAGTAACAAAGGAAAATAAAATAGGAATGGAACATGAGATTTTTTTGAGTAGACAGCTATGCAGATTATAAATATGTGTGATTGAGGGCATGTGTATTTAGGTTATACAGCAGCAGTTGTCCACTTACTAAAGCTAAAAGTTGACTTGACTCAGTGTCCTATTCTTTTGCATAGACCTAAGAGTTAATGTAATGTTCACCATGGGTTTACTGCTCATGAGCATTATCTGAAATGTTCCTGCCATTTCAGCCACATGCAAAAAAACCTCTTTGTCTCTAGACTTAGGAGTCTAAAAACATCAGGATTCTGTATTTATGTTTCTCTATGTTTGAAGAAATTAGATTTTGTTTAAGTTGCTTACCAAGTAGTGGGGAATAGCAGAGCCTTTAAACAGCTGGATATTGGAAATATGCATGGTGTGGTATCACGCAAAACCTAGCACTTTGCATCCAAAAGTAGTTTAGAGAAAGGTATGCAATACCTGAGGAAATTAATAAGTCTGTGTCAAGCAAACTTTCCTGCCTAACCATTCTGGAGTTACTCTAGCAGGGGTGACACCCACCACCTGAGATTGTCACGGCTGAGACTGAAGCCCCTTCTCAGAGGGCGGCTCCAGGGAATCCCTCGGGACTCCCTGCACACCCTGCTCCATGCAGCCATGCCAGGTTTCCTGAAACAACAGCACAACAATTTGAGTGGGTGCCTCCAAGGGACCCAGAACAAAGGAATCCCAGGGCTTTTACACCCTCACAATCTCTGCACATGGTAGTCTGGGGTCTCCCATCTGAGCCATCAGCTCCTGCTGTGTCTCTGAGTGTCTGGTCACCCAGACAGGCCACAGGTGCCGTGTCCTTAATGCCACACAAGGGGTCAGTGCTCTTGCCTGGGGGTCTCACAATTTCCCACTCCTGCTAAAACCTGCAGCTTCCACTGCAGCTGCATACCCAGCTACAAATGCATTCCTCAACACTTCTAATATCTCTACACCATCCCAAACCAATTTGAATGTCTTTGTAGTATTTTTGCTACTGGTTTGGATACAAAATTTAGGTACTGCTATGCCCTGAACCATTAAGAATTGAGGAATTTAACTAGTTTTTTAAAGGGTAGCTGAAAGAGGTTACACCTATTTAGTGTCACAGTTATTTGATTCACTAAGGAAATGGTTCAAA
The DNA here is from genome assembly GCF_000277835.1 of Geospiza fortis. Classification (NCBI taxonomy): domain Eukaryota; kingdom Metazoa; phylum Chordata; class Aves; order Passeriformes; family Thraupidae; genus Geospiza; species Geospiza fortis. The sequence continues at coordinate 6,042,095 of NW_005054306.1, forward strand.
TGTCTCTTCAGCAGCCTCGAACTTAAGATTACTTTCCTGATGGGATACACCCAGGAATTCAGAGGAAGCTGAGAGCTGTAATTTGCAAAGAAAATCTCAATTATCTTTGAAAGGTCATTGTGAATGGGAAAGGTTCCTGAGGACTTGAGAGAAGCAAATATCATTCCTATCATCATGAAGAACAAGAGGAAGATTCAAGAAACGAAAAGCTTTTCAGCATCACCTTGGTCACAGGACCAAGAAATCATTTTCCTAGAAACCATTTTCAAACGCAGGAAGAACAAAGTGATTGAGAGTAGTCAGGAAAGGGTGAATCATGCTTTACCAACCGTGTTCATAGGCACTTATAATGAGCTGACTAGCTTGGTGAATGAGGTGGGATCTCTACTGGGGCCACTATTTACTGTCTTTATTAATGACATGGATAATAGGACAGAGGACATTCTCAGAATATTTCAGATTATATAAAACTTGAAGGAGTTGTTGGTACACCAAATATCCATGTGGCTTTTAAATATCTTCAGGGATGGAACAACCAGAACTTCTCTCAGCAATGCGTTTCAGTATTTTGTTACCCTCACAGGAAAAAAAAGATAATTGCTGTACCTCAGGGGCTGATACTGCAGGCAGTACTGCTTTGATTGAGCTGCTATTCACAGGGACCTCCACAGGTTGAAGAAATGGTTTGGCAGGAACTTCATGAAGTTCAACAAGGGGAAGGACAAAGTTCTGGTCCTAGGAAGGAATAACTCCACATGTCAGATGGGCGGGAGGCAGACTGGAAATCAGCTTTGCAACAAAGACCCTGCAGATACTGCTGGACACCAAGTTAAATAGATGTCAAGTGTGCCACTCTAGGAAAGAAAGCCAACAGCCTCGTGAGCTGCCTTAGAAGAGCTGCTAGCAGGTCAAGGTAGGTGACACTTCCCTGGGAACAGGCTGCCCAAAGTAGTTTTGGAGTTTTTATCCTTGGAGATATTCAAAATCTAGTTGGAGAGCTTCCTGAGCAAACTGCTGCAGCTGACCCTCTTTGAGCGGGGTACTCAGAGTAGTGATACCCATAAAGGACCTCCCCACCTCAACTACTCTGTGGTCTGGAATTCCTAACTACCAAGAGTTTCCTTTAAAAGCATAGCTGGAAGAAACTACAAAAAGGGACAGGGTGAAGGTCAAAAAGGGTCACCCGCTGTCCTCCATCTTAAAACTGTTTCATTGTAGAAAAGGTATGCACACTAATAGACCATTGAAATAGTAAATAAAGGGAATCAGGACAGTGCTGCTTGTCATCCAGAGGACCCATCAAGGACAGGAGTCACCATAGTTTTTCATTCCTAGAAAAAAGCTTGAAGAAGTATAATTCTTAATTTTCTGTATATTTGCCTTGACACAATTTAATGGTACAAGTCAGAAATCTGACCATGAAAATGTAGAATTCAACAGAGATTATAAAATGAGGAAATAGTTAAGGAACAACTTCTGAAATGCAACATGCAAAATCACTGTACAATATGTCTGCAAATTGATAAAACACAAATTATATATAGGATGATTGAGTTTAAAGTTATACATAATATCATTGTTAGGCAGGAAACACAAGGAAACATTTGAATTTCCATTAAACATGGAATTCAAAGTTTTAAGAGGTACAAAAATCTGTATACTCCCAAGAGCACAAGACAGTTATATTTAGAAATCTTTGTGTGCATTGTATGATCTCTGTTTCTAAGACACCAAAATCCTGTATGTCGAACTAAGTACAGGATAATAAAGCAAAACCAGACTAGAAAAATATTTCCAGTAGCTAACACTAGATCAATAAATAGAAAAACTGCCAGGAGGGGAAATAACAAGTGTGCATTTTCAATGTTTAAATTTACTACTTTCCCTCTTCATGGCAATGAATGTAGCTCATCTAAAACATAGCATTCATAGGTCTCAGTATTCTTTCAGCTGCAATTAATTTTTGTGCTACTGACCTGATTTATTTTCCACCCCTCATTTTCACTCCTGCTTTATGTTTTAAAATTAGTACATGTCAATAGCTAAAATTAGCACTCTTCCTCTGGCTTTTCTCTGCCTGTGTTATAGTTCTCCAATGCTAGAAAAAAAGAACATGTCTTGGTAATTTATACGTGCTTATAAACTAATCTTGGGAAAACTATAATGTGCCAATATTACAAACTCTTACTATTAACAAAGGCTTTTAATAGGAAACTTCTCTTCATTATGAAGAGAATGTGTAAATTTCAAAGGCTGCCTGAGTCTGCTGGGGAATATCACATGGAGTAACTCAGCATCAGATTCAGAAAAGAAGGCCTTAATAAGCATCCCTACATGCAGGAGAATGGAAAGAGAAAGCTGAAAAGTATTGCTGGATTTCTGAGAGAGTGTCAGAAAACAGTGCTGTTTTGTGTGATTACATGGTCTGTCTTTTCTAGGACTAGGGTACAGCCTATTCAATTTCCTTAAATTCTTTCTTCTTGCCTGTGGACAAGACACTAGGACAGTAATGGGGTTTTTGAATGCATTGATATTTTAGTTTTTAACATTACATTTTTCTCTGTTTTTTCTTTTTTTTTTTTGTTGGTGGTGGGCTTGGGTTTTTTTTCTGTTTCTTAGTTTTGTTTTATTTTGTTCTAAATTACTCTTCCAAAGCTTATATGTATAAAGGATGCATGCTTAGCTGGAAGCAACTCTGGCTAAAAATTAGTTCCTTCTGCCTCATTATCCTACTATTTCATGCATCTCTGAAATTCTGCATTATACTCGAAAACGCTTCCTAGAGGAGATTTGTTGCCATAAGGCATCAATCAACATAACTTGTGATTAACCTCATACTAAAGAATAAAAGTATGTCAAAACCTTCTCATGTAAGTGGCTTGATGTGTACAGCAGAGACATTTACCATGCCAGATTCCATTTATACTTATATTGATCTATTAGCTGTCCTGGCATTCTGAGTGGAGGACAAAAACCCTACAAAAAAAGATTTTGCTGAATACGATACGACAGATTGTGGTAAGTGTGAAAAACCAAACTGCAATCTCTTAATGTGGCAATTTCATATTGCCTGGAGTTGCTACTTCTGCAGCATTATATTGCTGTCTTTGGGCATGTCTGGGCAGGTGGCTCTCAGAGTAAAGACAAAGCCACAGTAAAGGAAGCAGATGACTCAAACTGTAGGCAGGAAGATGGTTACATGAAGAAATGTGACTCCTATCAAGCAGTCAACCGAAAATGGAAAAAAATTCCAAAGACCTGAAGAAATCATGCATGGAAGAGAAAATGAAGAAGTAGATTAGCACTATAGTTGTAAATCATTTTTCAGAGCCTCAGGATAAATGAACTAATCCTTCTCATCTCAATGCCAAATATGCATAATTTGAAAAGAAGAAGAATAACTTGCTTAAAGCATTTTTAGACATTTATTGAGTAACAGATGAAAAATATGGCTGCTATAGCTAGGTGCTCTTTAAATTGTGCATTTCCACAAAGTATTTCATTTACTTGAACAGGTTTGATAAGGTCTCACAGGAGACTGATGCTTAACAGACCTGGGGTGAAAGGTAAATGCTAATATAATTTAAAACTAGGAAAGTGAAAGAAAAAGAAGCCAAGAGTAGGTATGCTACACTAAGTTAATCAAAGAAGGAATCAAACAGTGAATTGCTGCAGAATATAGCCACAGTCACTGCTGCTTACAAGATTTATTGATGGTGGGAAAGACTTCCCAGCCCTCAGTCAGACAGATATTTCTGTTTCTTAATGGCTGCTTCTTCTGTGAAAGACTTGGTTTTGTGTTTTCCTCCAGAAATGCTTATGCTTTGCTCTGTTCTCTCTGCTCTTTAGCCTTCCTTTATCAAATGGCATTCCAATTTGGCTTTGATTTCATTAATATTTTAGTTTTACATCTGAGAAACCTCCTTCTATATAAGAGTGACAAAGCCAGATTTGCGCTGCAGAAGCAACTGAACAAATTTCCTCTTCTGATATCAAAAGAAATAAGTACTGCTGAAGTGACAGACATCTTTGTAATCAGTGATATGTTACGTGGGACAGGAATGAATGTGGGTTCCTATATTTGTTCATCATAAGTCCCAAGAATCACTGAGAAACATGAATACAGGTAAAATTAGAACTTGTTGAAAAAGAAATGCCAGACTTCCAAAGAAGCTTGCACCTTCAAACAGATTTTAGTTCATGATTTTGGAGAGCAATTTAAAGACAGCACTAAAATTTGATAACAGGTAATAATCATGATCTGATTCCTCACTTTTTTTCTTTGGGCCTTTCTTTCCCTTTTTCTTGCTGGGCATTCTTAATAGATAGTTGAATTTTAACAAGGAATGTAAGTATATTCTTACTTACATAAGACATGCAAGAATAAATGTATACAAAACCAAAACAAACCAACTAACCAACAAAACAAACAGATTCTCAAGCATTTACAGCATGAGAAATATTTGCATTCAGTGTTTTCAGATACTTTTGAACTACGTGCAAATTCTTGATCGACCTCCAGATAAATCAATAATAGTGAAAAGAATTTAAGCCACTAATCCAATTGTTTGCTACAGATACCTCTTTTAGCCCTAGGCACAGGAATAACTGACAAATTAGACAATATGCATAATGCAGACATAAAGATGAACAGTAATTCAGCTGCTGCTCAATTCTATATTATATATTACAAACTGGAGAGAATTAAATCAAATTTCTAAGCAACATGGCTTTAATGGATGCACGTCTGTTTTGCTCCTGCTACTACATTATTATTACACATAGGTTTATCTTCTAGTGTAGATTTTTTTTGCATTTGGTGACTATTTCTCTAGTAAAATCATTTTTCTTGCTACAAATTTTGCTTCTGCTGCTCAAAATCTTAGGTGAACACCTCATATAAAGATATACAGTTCTTGATTTTGAGACAACTATTTTATAACATATTATTTAAAATCTGTTCCATAAGAGATCAGTAATATTTTAACTGAATTTAGTGGGGAAACACAGTGATGGAAATGTAGTGTAAACTGTCACCTTAACTTCTTAATTTTTTCATATTCATAATCCACTTTCTAAATATGTGCCAATTCTAAATTTCTTGTTTTAAAGGTACATTTCTTGCTTCGACATGAAAAATTTTGAGATTTTTCTACTATTTCCTGTTTGTGAATTGTCCTCCATATCAGCATATATCTGTCCTCCACTATGTGCTCGATTTTTTTAAAAGGCAGAAAAATTAACTAGGACTAGTTTACAATTGTTAGGGATGTAATGATTTTGCACATTAGAGATCAATTATCAGAGATTCGTATCAATGTTACATATTGTGCAACATTTAAGAGATAAATTAATCATCTGACTTTTCAGGAAGTGTAAACAAAAGAAGGTATGAATTTAAAAGAAATTTATAAGGAAGATTTTTGTGAACTATTTCGGTATATATGTTGCTGTTCTTTGATAGGTCTAACTTTTACTCTCTGAGATGTGTTGAATTATTCCTGATTCTGGTTTCAATTCAGGTACTACATGGTACTGCTGCACTTTACTCTCCATGCTCTTCTTTCCTTCCAGAAGAAGGAAAAGGGAGCTGTGGAAAAGGAACTGGTGGGAAAGGGATGTTACTGTCCTCACCTGATGAGGAAGCTACAACAAAAACATGAGCTTGGGCTGCAGGAATGTGAAGCTGAAGATTACTTCTTGCTTAGTGTCTCTTAAGTCATGATAACTCTTGTGTGTTTTCTGCAAGTAAATGAAGCTGAAATTTCCTCTAACTCATACACAGGTAACTACTGTACCCCTTTGAAAATGCTGTATTACTTTCAGCTTTGTTGTTGCTATGTATCTGGCCTCTTTGATCATTTTTTTTTTCTCCTTCACTGTAAAGCTTTCTCTCTTGACTTCACAAAAGTCAAAGAAATCAACAGAAGGCTTTCAGATTTAATTTGAAACATTTCTCATTTTGAGTTTCATCGGTCAAATCCTCTGATCTGATTTTCTCATCCCCTCAGACTCTTCACAATCTCAAAGGAAAACAGCTCTCAGGCCACAGGACTACATCTATAAATCTTCAAAATCCTGTATCTAGGGCTGTTTCATCTGTTGTAAACCTGGAGCTTTGCACAGGTGAGTGATTAGCTCTGCCCTAATAAAGTTGGTAATGTAGTTTGAAATGAAATTTGATTCCTCCCTTTTTGGAAGAAGCAGTGCTGTTTGAAAATGAAATACAGGCCATTTGTTTGATGGCTGCTCCATTATATTACAGCCAGCCTTCCTGTACTCATATAAAAAAGCAAGATGTGAAATGGTGATATTAAAAAAAAAAAGACATGGTAATTGCACAAGAAAATGGCAAGCCTAATATTTTTATGTGATTTTAGTAGGCAGATTCTTCCTGAGAAATAGCTTTCCTGACAAAATCACATTCTACTGTTGCATTTCATATGGGTCTTAAGGAGCTAGTTACATAAGCTGAAGGCCAACTACATATTTAATGCCTCAGTTCAAGCTGATATTGCACAATACAGACCCTTATAAATAAACTATTATTCATGGAACAGTATTTGACTGTATAATAAAGTCATGAAAATACATACATCTGCCCAAAATGCCTTTAATGCATTTGGTAACTAGCAAGATTTCATTGCCTTGCTATTAACCAATTCCAAATTATTTAGAAAAAACCAATCTTTTTTCCAGTACATGTATAGACTTTGAAGTGTAGCAGGAATTAATCCCACTACTCTAAGCCTTGGGTGGGGCAAACCACTGGTAAGCTACAGTCTACAAATGTCTATTTGCTCCATTTTGGTTGAGTATTCTCCAGCCATGCTGC
>NW_005054306.1:6048946-6060564 GCF_000277835.1 Geospiza fortis
TCCCTACAAAAACTTCTGTAAGAACATGTTCTGACTCTCTTTGTTTCTGGTTTTGCTAATGAAATTTATTTAAAATAAGTTTCAGGAAAGATTGCCATTCAGAATAAATTTAATAAACTCCATTGACATAGATAGAGCTTTGCTGTTTATACAAACTGACACTCTGGGTCTATATATATGCAAAGGCTGAACTTTTGACCTTGAGGGTCTTTTCCAACCTTAATGATTCTATGATCATACACTGTATTGTTTTCCATCTGCACATGATTGACATTCACTATTTGATTTTCTGAGCTAAAAGACAATAGTCAAGTTTCTTGAAACTATTCAGCAATTCCTTTTTTACTCTATTATGTGTTTCCTGTATTTTCTTTCACCAATTTCAACAATGGATTTTTAAAAGTGTTTGTTTTAGATAGGCTACTGCCTGAAAAATCCAAGCAATATATTTTTTTCTCTTCCTTGTGTTTCCATCCTAGCAGAAAAACTATTAAAGCAGGCAGAAATCTGATTGCAGTCACTGTTTTCAAGCATTCTTGAAACTGGTAAATTTTTATTTCTGTGATGGTGAGAGAAAATATTCGTGTGTATCTAAAATATTAAAGTTTATATAAAATTAATTAAGTTTTAGGTTTTTTTTCTTATTTCAAGAAATATATTCATGCAAGTGGTCTGCACAGGAAAAAAACAACTCATTTATTACCCTTTCGGTTCCTTCCTCTTGCTATTTCATTTTCTCCAGTCTGTTTACTTATTTTCACCATCCCTCTCCAAAATATTTAAAGACTCAACTACCTTTTCAAGTTACCTCTTATGCTATTTTTTGGTTAGATGAACCAAGTAGAATGCTGAAACAGTGCCCCACAGCTGTTGGTACCCCAATGCAGACAATGAACATGATTCAAATATCATACAATGAGTGAAATCCAAACACAAAGTTTGATTAATAATAAACCTGAATAAATATTTAAGTTAATCGTGGACAGCCTGTAATTTTGGACAATAACCCAAATGACCTGAGTATATTACTTGTTCACTGAATTTATTTCTTAACATCAGTTAAAAGGCATGCAGATGGTCTCTCTCTTGCTGTAGCCTGAATGCTTGTTTGTGAGATACATGGCCATTCCAACAGCACTGAATGCACAGTTTTGCTTCAAGAAATATATAACATATTCAATATGCACTCTCAAAATGTATTAATATTAATCATACTTATGGGTGCATTATCAGAAAAGGAGACTCATCTCATTTTTAAGGCTCCTTCAATATATTTTAGAATATGTATTCAGAGTTGGTCTACTTATATGATAAAGATGCCTGAAGACATGCAGGCAGGCTTTTGAATACTGTATCATCTGATTAATATTTAAGATCTAAAGAGAATTGATAAGGCATCTGCAAAAATGTGACATCAAATATAGGGAAACATTTCTTTCCCTGGAGGGCTTTTGACCAATGGAACTCTGTGTAATTTCTTGCCAAATGTGAATATTTCAGGTTCTTTTAAGGTAGTTTTGCAGCAAAATTCAGCTGTGTGTGGTGTGCAGCTGTTGGGGATATTTGGATTTTGTCATATTTTGCTTACCATTTATAAACAGTTTCTTAGTTTTTCTCATTTATAGAAACTTCCCATGATACTGTAAGGGATATAATTTGTAGTAGTATCTGAAATGGTCATGTTAGTATTGAACAACTGTTCACACCAAAGGGGAATACTAAAAAGGGAAAAAGAAATAATAAGAAGTTGTGTGGTTCAGAGATAGTAGAGACAAACTGTAAGTATACAGTTCAATCACCTTGAAATCCAGCCCATGTATTCGTCTTCATGGTGCAGATTTTAGGATAGGCTAAGGAATTTAAGAAACCAGTTACTCAAATAAGGCTTATCTAAAATGTTTTACGATGATCTTTTCTTGAAAATTTTAAAGTCATGTATGTAAACATCTGCAATTATTTCTAAGAGTTCAGTACCTGTACTGTTTTTAGTCCATGTTGATATAAAAGAATATATTTAATACATTCATATAGCATTGTATTCTGGAAACACCCTATATAGAAATGAAATTGGTTTTGTAACTCTTTTAATACATTTTTGGCTTTCTTGCACAAATACACGGAATGGTAAGAGTAATAGTAATTTAGCAATAGTGATTGTAAGTTTAAACTTTTTTCTTAATCTGTTTGGAATTTCATACTATTAAAACTTCTTCCTTTTAGAGAAATTAGCAGAGATACTTAGAAACCCTCAAAGAATGCCATGGAAAGAATTTATAAAGCAATGTCTTCTGTAATTTCCTCATTTTTCTGATTAGTGGCTTTCTAGAAATGTTTTCCAGTGTTCCTTGGGTATACCCCTTATTCATATTTATACTGTATTTTAAAGAGGTTATATTTTTCCCTGTATGAAGAGGTTTAGGTATTGGAGACCTCTACCTTTTAGATGCAGAGTAGCCTAGAGAGTATGTGAACATGGCAGGTTCTTTGGGTCAATGTCTGTCTTTGGGTTTCTGTAGTGGTTTTGCCATAATGAAAGATGAAGGAGCTGAAGGAACTGTAGTAATGAATCATCCTCACCCGTACTGGAACCTGGATAGGTGGGATGAATCACCTCCTGAAGATTCTTGTCTCTCTTCATTAAATCAGGTCTAGGGGAGAGGTGAGACAGCATGGACCAGACAGCTAACTCTCAGAATGTCAACACTAAATGAAAAATTTAAACAAATTTTACATAAGTGCTCAGGATCTCTTTTATTTTCTCTTTCATTGGATAACTGGAGAATGTTATTTCTTTCAACAGTATGCATTTATTATGTAGAAAGTACTCTTCATTAGCCCAGAATTACTCACCTTCACATTTAAAAATAGTTAAAGCTGTCAAAATATTTAAGTTTATATCAATGTGTAAAATATTTACACGCAAAATCATAATTTATCTGACCTGAAGTCAGCATTTCACCAGTAGTCAAATGGAAGAGAAAGGCACCTAACAGAGAAAGTTCATCCCAGTGCAAACTCAGTGAAGGCATCCCACACACCTGATATGTGAATGATTTGAAACTGAATGTTCCAAGTCCTGCCCTCCATCACAGTAAATCAGGTTAACAAGTCTCTCTCTCTTATTTGCAGATTATGAAAGGAACTTGAAATAAATAAGGTTCTTTAAACAATAATTTTAAACCAAATACTTAAAATGCATATGTAGTTTACATCAGCATTTACATTCTGAGTTTCACTCTGTGAAACCCAGAGTAAAAACTTTTGGACAGACAGAGAGTTACACAAATATTTCTGGGGATATACACATCTTCCTGCAGGTCCTGGTGTTTGGTACTGCGATGCTTATATATCAGCTTCTTTTGCTAGGAACTGCTCTTTTGGGTAGTTGTTTTGCAGAGTGCCATTATTCACACAATTTTTTCTTAGGAGATATCATGTCTTACTCTCTGGAAACCGACAGGAAAATAGCTGAGTGAAAGCACTGGGGTAAGCACCATTTAAATACACATAGAGTGACATAAATATTTGCATGTTGTTGCCTGGGTGATATTTTTGCACATATGGAAAGCATGTGGTAAAATAATCATTCTGCAAAAAGATGACCTCATGAATTACCAGAGAGAAATGCATTAAATATAAACATTAAAAGATCCTAAATTTCTTTCTTTACCTGACTATTTCTTCTTTCCTGCCTTGTCACTCCTTGGGACAAGGGATGGGGAGTAAAATCAGTAGAACCTGTGTGTTGAAATAAGAGCAGTTTAAGATTGAAATAAAGTTAATAATAATAATAACAACAACAAAAACAATAATTACAATGAAATGGAGAGGGAAAAAGAACTGAACCCCAGAAGAACATGTGATCCACAATCCAAAGATTTGCTGACTGTTGGCCTAGCCTATTGGACTGAGAAAAATCTTTTCCTCATGCAAACATCTGTTGAACCAGACTTGCACACTGAGCAGAGAGATGCACCTGAAGGGTGATTCGAGTGAATGTGATATCATACACTCAATAATATATTGTTCAAATATTCTTTCTCTTATCTATATAGTCAACTCCTTAAACCAGATATGTCCCAAATTCTTCTAGGATTGAATATATTTCCTTTATAAATACTAACAGGATATGAGCCTATGCAGGTATTAATTAGTGTTCAACTTACGTGTGTTTTAGCACTTGAAACATGAACACCACCAGAGAAGTGACTTGCAAATTAATATAGTACCACTGAAAGCAAAGGAAAGATGCTGAGATACATCACAAAAAATTTTGGCCTTGACTACGTGAAAAGTTTATTGTTATTGTAATCCATATGTAATGGTAATTTGACTCAGCTCTTAAGTATAGTGTCGTTAATTCCAAACATCTAGTCTTAGTAAATGTATGATTTTTCTTAATACTTTTAGATAAAGAAGACAAAAGTATATGTCTATAAACTCAGGAAAGAAGCTGGCTAGAAACAATACTTGGGGTACAAAATTCAGTGCTGATCATGTATTTCAGCAACTTAATGCACTTCTTTTACTTATTTGATTGCTCCAAATACAACCTCTTTTAGCTAATTCTCCAAGATTTAGATTATGAAAGTTCAAAATCCGATTTAAGGAATGTTACATTTGTAAATGTATTTTATACATTACGTGTATTTTATGCTTAACAGTTTTAAACCTTTCATTTTCAGATAAAAAGATTCTATAATGGGAAAAGGAGAATACAGAGTAAACACAAATCCAGTAACCCAATCTTTTTGATGAGTAACACTTTCTTTTAATGGTACATTTAGCTAACGCTGAATTACAGAGGACTTCTGACAGAAGAACATATGATGTCTGCATTATTATCAAATTAATCCTTTATGATCAATGATATTGTCATGGAAAAAAGACTAACTAATTAAACAAGTCACATAAAATGAAGTGTCTTTTATGCAGCTTTTTAATCATGGCTGGATATTAATTACTAATTTTCTTGAAATCAGAAGATCCATTTGTTTCCATTCAGCTTCATGCCTTGAAGAGAGACTTGAACCGCAGCATCCTTCGATGATGAGGAATACATTGTATGGAGGTCAGCAAAAATAAGCACTTATCAATTATTAGCCACTATTGCAGGTAGTGAAACATTCTGCACACCTCAAAATCAACACCTGATACCCAAATAAAATTAAGTGGTCATCCAGTCTTTTTATTGATGTTACTTGGCTTGTTCTGAGATCTTGGAGCAGATGGAAAGAGTACTTTACTGTGATAACAACAGCTGGACGTATCATTTTTCTGCTTGCTCATATCTTGGGGCGGGGGGCAACATATCAGAGAGCAGAGGTAATCTCAGAAGAGCTTTGAAGCTAGGCATCTCTCTGAGAATGATTAGCTTGTTTTTCCTATTGTTACCTCACAGATATTGGGTAATACAAATCACCAAAATACAGTGAACAATGATAGCAATGTCAGACCCTCGTTCAAGTAGTAGATCCACCACAGAGTTAAAGAAAGATCCTGCAGAGCTGCTTCAGAGAGCAGAAAATGTCCATTGATCTAGAAATCACACAGTTCTGTAAAACTCACTGAACATAATAACCTCTTGTCTTTGACAGATAAGGCTAACTAATATGACTTGCAGCCTAAGCAATTTTGGTGTTCCTAACTTGTTTCATTAACTTGTTGTGATTGTTATTACAGAAGGCCAGAGGACAAGTACTGGATTCCATGTCACTCATGAAGGTATTAGAATGTGATTTTGTATTGGAATGAAAATTGAAAATAATTTTTGCTGCTGCCAGGTCTTTGTTTTGAGCTTGTCTTTCTTCCCCTTTTTAAAAAAGGAATCAAGTGTGAATTAGTAACTTCAAAAGTAAATTTACATGTCTTCATAGGTGAAAGCTTTCAGAACACAGTTTCTCTTAGCACAAGAGTTTTGTGGTTTTTTCAGTGAAAGTACTAGCTTGGGCCTTGGCACATCTCCATCAAAATTGATACTAAGTTTCAAGGTATATTTGAGGTTAGATATCCCTAATTCGAGAGTTAAGAGCTTTAAACATAGTTGTACCTCAGGTCAGTACTCATCAGACATAGAAAGTGTGACAAAAGAGAGTCAAATCAGTATCAAATCCTTCTGAGTGAAGTTTTAGTAAAACTTGAAGAGCCATTAACTAACTTTTACCAGTCTTTTAGTGTTTTTTCAGCTGCACTATTTTACAAGACTGATTTATTTCAATCAAAAATGAAATATTATTGAGGTGCTTCAGCCAAATATAATTAATATGTAATATCTGCATTTTATTTTCATGAAAGAGAATACATAATAACAGATGATAATGCAAGTATGTATAAAGTCTGACTGCGAGAAACAGGTAATGAGTAGATCCCTATAATAGACATGCAGTCTTTGATAAATGCATCTTATTGTTTTAATTAAGTTATGATATTCTATTCTTTAGGCTAGCCTGAAATAGCTTTGCTTTTTATTTTACCACACTTCTAATGACACACATGTGCCTTAGGATTCCCCTTGTGATAAAAATATTCTTATAAATTACAATGAATGTAAAAACAGCTCTGTAAAGTACAATAATGTATTTCTAGCATAGCCGAACAATCTATTCTAATAAATTGTTTTACATTTAAAACTGTATTATATGAATTAGAATGGGGAGTATTGTTCCAGACTTTCTTAAGCCTGTCTAATTAAACAGCTTTGGTGGGAGAAAAATTATATTTACTTGGTTAGTTCCTCCAGTGGGTGTTTCTTGGACAGCTCTATCACTTTAGAAGGCCAGGAATACTGAAATCCCCAAAAGGTTCCTGATGTTGCCCGTTGCTGTGTCTTTCCTTGGAGGAATAGTAACTTCATCATACATTATAGCTTAAACTCAGTTTTCCAAAACATGATAGTTTATAAAATTATAGTATGGGCTATCACATTTGTTGATGATTCATGCTCAGCCTGAGACAGAAATTCTGCTACCTTCCAGGAGAAAATGATGTTTCCTTGAATGAGAAGGGTATATGACAACTTTAAAGGCAGGCACTAGCGGTTTGATATTAAAAAAAAAATGTTTGCTGTTATATTAATATTCTGCAGATCTGAAGCTAGAGGACTATTCTTAATATCCACTTTAATATTCTGTGGTATCTTCATACAGAGCAGTGACACCACCATCCCATTTGCTGCGCTATGTGCAGTAAATACTGAATTACATGCTGGTCTCATCTACACCAGTGTCATTCCAAAATAACCGTTCAAATCAGTAAAAAAAAATCCCCTGGAAATTAATCAGGTTGAATCCATTTGTGAGGGCAGAGAATTGAGCTCTACCATGTCCTTTCTCCTCATCCTTTCAGCCCCAGAGTCCTGTTACTGGCTTTGTACATGGAAAGGGGACATATAAGTAAAGTATGAACATAGAATTAATACTTAAATTAGCTTGAAGAGTGGCTAAGGTTACATTAGCTTTAACATCTTCACAGACCCAAAAGTTTTTAGGAAGCTATCAGTTCTTTTCGTATGCATGCTGCTGTGTGAGAAATAACGTGGTACGGAAATATTCAAGCTTCTTTCAATCATCTTGTCTTCTTTACAGACTGAGAAATTGAGGGTCTAAGATACACATCAGACAACTTCTAAAATGAATGTGGATCTCATCCTAAGATTTAAACTAAAATATGAATGTCTGAAAGAACACAGGCTGACTGCAGGAATTTTCCTAAGTTTTACAAGCAGAAAAGGATTCATCCAGTGCAAGTGTTAAGAAATCTCTTCAGATGCTCCAAGGTATCAGAGACATGTCAAATGGCTGACAAATAGGACCTGGGATGTATGAAAGACTAATGCTGCTGTGAAGGATCAGCTGAGACAGAAGGAAAATATCCCAGAGTATCTAAACTGCTATTAATTGCCTATATATAGGCAGCTGAAACCCTACTTCTGTTAAGCAAGTTTTAGATATTTGACATTTCTAAGAAGAGACAGTTTTGGTTTGATTTTTGACATGGTAATGTTTGAAGTTTTGGCTTTACTGAAATCACCTTATTTCTGTGACAAGATAATATTCTCGGGTAATTACTTCTAAGGCATAAAAGGTGATATTAGAATGTTAAAGGCTACATTTCACTTTGCATATTAGATTCAAAGCTATTTGAGAAAGTTCAGGTTATTTAAAATACCACACTTTCTTTGTTTTCAAATTTTGCATAGTGGCTTTATAAATAAGAGCTCTCTGACAGCTTGGACAGAAATCTCCTAGGAATGATCCAGACATCTTAGTGTCGTAAACTATAATAGCTTCAGTGATTCTAAAATCCATCCCCTAGTCTGAATTTAACCTTTTGGATTTGCGCACTGCCTTTTTAGATCTCTTCTAGACTGTGAAGCAAAATTACTCTCTCTCCTTAGCCTCTATGAACATAGGTTTACAATGTTTTCACATTTAAGTATTAATTGAATAATGCATGACATAATATTACAGGACGAGCAATTTAAATTGAGTTAGCACTGCATGCCATCATATTTTGAATCTCCGGGCTTGTGTATGCTTGATTACTCAGACTCAATGTTACATTAATTTTCTTTATTTTATTTAATATTAGAGAGTATGTCCTCCAAATCCTGCAATGGTGTCTTTATAGCCAAAGTAAAGGTGGCAAATATTGGACAGTATATTAGTGCAAGTGTAAATAAATTAATTGAAATTATGTACTGGCCAAATTCCAGAGGTTGAGAGTAACTATCAGAGTAATAGGTACAACTCTGCATACTCAAATAACATCTTTGGGTTAAAAGTTTGATGTAGAAAGCTTAGATGGAAAAAAAAGATGTGGTATTTATTATGATCAAGGGAAATCAGCATTAAGAAGCAGCTCAATCTAAACATTTCTTATTTCTCCACACATGTATGTGAGGCACACGCTTCTTATACTCAAAAAACTGATTTCTTGCTACCTCTTAGGGAAAACTGAGAACATTCTTTGCAGCTCTGTAAGCCTTTATAGTTTAGGTTCAGGGTCTATTTGTCTTTCTGAACTTTTCAATTTTCAAATAAGTATAGATTTTCTTTAAACTTCTCTTTTTGCAACTGGTATTGTCTCTCTTTGCAGTCAGGAACTGTGATGCAAAACATCCTTTAAAGAATGAAAGAAATAATAAAGCAATAGATGGGTTTTGCTAGCCATGAAGACAGAAAAATAGGTAGCTAAACACATTCTAAGCGTTGTCTTTTACATTGAATCTATCAGCTAAAGGAGTTAAGTCTTTCCTCCCTGGAGAAGATAAGGATCATGACAGGCCCTCCCCAGGGCCACACACTGACCTGCAGGGACCAGACACAGGAGTGTAAATCAGGCTGGATTACCATAAATCCACCATCTTCCTCCTGATTTACATCCAGGTAGCCAGGAGCATTTACTCACAGTACCTGCCTTGAGTGTCCCATCCCCAGAGGAGCTCAGGGAAAAGACAAAAAAACAGGCTCTTTCAATATTGATCTTGCTCATAAATCTCTGTTGGTTTTTTTTCCCCTTCTTTGGATGCAAATGGAGATTGATGAGAGCAGGCCAGCAGCTCCTCACCTCTGAGGGTCATTTGTGTTCCTGGTGGGGAGGGGTAGGCACATCACAGTTTTACAACACTTAAGGACAGCTGCAAAGAGAATGGAGGTTCTCTCTTCACAAAGAGCCACATAGAGAAGACAAGAAGCAAAAGGTCCAGGTTTCACTGGGAGAAGTTTCACTTAGCTATAAGAAATTTTTTTTACGACAAGAATAATCATTCACTTGAAAAGCCCACTCAGGGACATGGCGGTGTCCCTACCCACTAGAAGCTTCCAAGAGACAACTGGACACTGTGTTAGATGGCTTCATCTGGCTCCCATTCCCGTGAAAGAGGGGACAAAGTGAACTCTTGGGATCCCTTCATACTTGGGCTGTTCCATGTTTCTGTGAATGGACATATTCAGAAATCATTTTGAAAAAAGAAAAATTTGCTTTGATGTGAAAACTAGTAGGTAAACAGTTACAAAGTCCTGTGGATAAGAAGATTGTGTCTTGTGAGGAGATTAAAATGTATTGGTTTACCTAGCCCAGAAAGGGGCTTAAATGAGCTATAACTGCTGTTTTTAAATTATACTTTAAGGAGGAGTCATACTTAAGCAAACAGATAACTGTGATGCAAAAGCAAATAAACATAGACAACACTAGATACATTCAAGCTAAAAGCTTTAAGAAGGTTTTTAGCTGTAGAATGAATGATGTTCTTTATGTTCCAACAGCAACCAGAAGAGTAGATACAATTAGAGGTCAACAGTAACAGCAGTAAAGGGAAATTAAGGGTGTAGTGAGTATAGACATCTTTTTAGACATCAGGTAAATACAGGTGTTATGACTTGATCCTCGTAAATGTGTAAGTAAATAAGACAACCAAACCATCAAAATTCCAACTTAAAATTTGGTTTGTCTCCTTCTTCCATCTTACAATTTCTGAAAAAAAGCAATTTCTAGGAAGCAGCATGTTCTTAGCACTAGTTACTTTTAGCCCCTGAAGGTCATCATGAGGCAGAACTTGGTGCCAGGTGGGCTTGTCCCACAGTAAAGGGATGCATTTCCATACTTGCAGCACTGCAGCATGACCATTTATTTTCTGGGTGGAGAAATGAATTGCGTGCCTGTAAACATCCCAAGGGCTAGAACTTCACAGAGACATCTGGGGAGAGGAGTGGTGTAGCCCAGGATGCATGATGGAGCTGCTGTGGAGAGGAAGGCTGGGAAGAACTGACACTTCTTTCCTCAGAATTGCCCTGATCTTTCCTCCACCAGCTTAAAACTTGTTCTTTAATAAGAACTGGTGACATCATGTTATTACAGCCTGGTGTAACCTTGCAAGTGTCTTTGTACCCTGGAGTCAAGAAAAAAAAAGCCTTCAAGCATAGAAGGGTCTCGGTGCCAGAAAAAATCATTAAAGCAACTCTCAGGATACCATGAAGTTCCCATTTTAAAATGCCAAAAAACAATGCAGGCAGTTTGAATGTTAACCTGCTGATAAAATATGCTTTCTTTATATTCCCAATGATGCAAGTTTTGACCTTCCACTCATCATTCCATATTTGCAGATAGTGGAGAACAGAACCTCCAGGGCTAGGAGAGTGAGAGAATAGGGGCATTCAAGGGAAAGCACATCTTTCATTGTGTGTGACAGGCAAAGAAAATGCTCCATTTTCTGAAGTTACATTTCCATAGATCACAGTCTTTGTTTATCAAATACAATATTTTGTGTTTCTATTGCAAACTTGAGTTTAGGCTTCCTTTCTGCAGAAATGACAACTCAGAATTTAGATTAAAATCACCTTCTTTTTTCCCTGATAATATTCAGTCTGCACAAAGCTCTTTTCATTACAAGCCCAGAAGCCAAGCACAACATATCTACAACATTTGATTAGGATTCACTGAGTATTAAGTATAAACTTACACACATAAGTTTCTTCCTGCAGTGCTGCTGGTAGGATATTGAATGCTGTTTTCTCCCTTTGTGTCTTTTCCCAAAGACTCCTCTGTCTCTCTGTTATCCTGTGATGAAAAGTAAGGGTTTTTCATGTACAAAATCTAAATCTGCCCTAAGAAATTCTGCT
>NW_005054306.1:6060586-6062961 GCF_000277835.1 Geospiza fortis
GCTGAACCAACTTGTTGCAATACATTAGCAAGAAAAATCCACTGGGAGAGGAGTGGTATAGAGGTAACAGCCTATAGAGGCTCTAGAGGAGTAGGAGTGACACAGTCAACATTTTAAGATTTTGCAAATGGAAAAAATGCAGAGGTCTGAGTAAGGTGGTTAAGATTATTGTAAGGTTCACAGAGATGAGCAGGAAATATGAACATTGAAAGACATGTGAATTCTGAATCACTAGGAAACTATATTTGGCTTTTAAAATACTTTTTATTATTTCACATTTTAGAAAGAAAATGTCAAATTATATTGCCAATTAATAAAAAGTGAAATTGCCTTCTTAGGGAAACTGAAAATATAGAAAGACATATTACAAGTAGGTATTTTAGTAGTTAGAGGTTGGGGCAGCTGGAGAAATTGTTTTGGTTTTCATCAAGTCATTTTAGATGTAATACCTCTGCGCCTGTGGAGCCAGTGGGACATACGGCAGCACGATGCAGTAACAGATATTATTCACTAATAGTTAAGGATCTACTGTATCATTTCTGTAGTACACTGAGCCACCAACGTATGTGCAATAGGCAGCTTTAACAGAAGTGAAGTTAGGCTACCTACTCCTTGCCACATGCATATATGTACATGCCATATGCACATTGAAAGTCCATTTGCATAGGGTCTGTTTCAGGTTTTTGCCTTCAATTTTGCAGTCATAAACTGGATTGTAGTCATTAATGATATCCATTCTAAACAACCATTAATCTTTCCTTACTATCAGTCAATATGAGTGAGAAGTGACAAGTACATACAAATAGCCATTGTTTGTGCAAATTTTCGATTCAAATTCCTAAGGGCTGAATTCTGAACAAAAAAATGCAGAAAAATAGGTCTTTTTATACATAATACTAGCAATAGAAGTTTGGTGGCTATTTTTGCAGGACAAGAGGAAATTACTTCATACCAAAAGAAGACAGGTAATGTCTACTAGATGTAAGTAGGGAATTTTTTACAGTGAGGTAAAACAGTGTCACAAGCTGTCCAGAGAGATGATGGGTGCCCCAACTGTGGAAACATTCAAGGTCAGGTTGGACAGGTCTCTGAGCAACCTGTTCTATTTGAAGATGTTCCTGTTTATTGAATGGGCATTGGGCTAAAATACTTTTAAAAGTCCCTTCCAGCCCAAACCCTTCCATAATTCTGTGATTATTCCTTGTTCCAATTTTATTTCTTTATAGATTCATAAGATGCATTATTTTGGAAAAAAACCCACAGTTTTGTGTGAAACTGGGGCTTCATCATAAGAATTAGCAGTTTTTGCATTTTACATGATAATAGTAGTTTAAAGATTTGTAAATTATTCAGGAAATTTTCTTATGTCCTGGTTTTGTTTTGTTGGTTTTCTTAAATGAGACAAATAGCAGCTTCAGTTAGAGGTGTTATACTTTGCCAAAATGCTATCTAATATTTATTTGTAAAGGTTAAATGAACTTTCACAAAATGCTTAGTCAGGGATGTCTTATAGAAAGTAATTTTCAGAGATAATTTTTAAGAAAACATTAATTTCCATCACAACACCTAGGGTAAACTAGCTTCATTCTCTTACTAGTACTTTCAAAAAACTTCTCTGGATGTGGAATAAAACAATAGAGAATAAAATAAAAGGTTCTATGAGCCTCCCCAAATTTCTGTTGCCGTTAAAATAATCATTAAAGCAGTCATCTGTCTCTACCTGATTAAAGAAGCTGCTTCTGCACTCTAGGTGATGTTTGGCTGGTAAACACCTGTAAACAAATCTGTCAGATGCAGACACCAACTCAGAGAGGTTACAGAGCTTCCCGTTTTTAAGCTAACAGAGCTTAAGTGGTCCTATATACATCCACAAAAGCACATCTTAATTCCACAGCCATAAAGTCACTGCACTTGCAAGGATGAAGAGTAGACAAGGTTTGAGCGCATGGCTCAGCGCATGGAATTGATGCTCCTTGCAAACTTGTTCTTCTTTTTCTGATCCTATGTGGAAAACAGTCTTTCAAGGACTCTTTGCACATGGTGATATTTCTCTGTGCAAAAGTACTTGATAAATTGACTCATTATAAATTTGACCCTTACAACTTAGCTGCATGATCAAGGCTATGATGTCTGTGTCCATATGACAAGGCTAGGTGGATGTATTTTTCTCCAGGCTTGGCAGGAACATACAGCATATGAGCTACTCTACTTGATGACAAATAATTTTAATACCTGTGAACCTGCTCACACAACTGGTCAAAGACAAGCCCAAAGCACACTAAAGCACTCCCCCCCCAAATAAACCAAACTCAACCAAAAATATAATATATCTTTAAGTCTGGTCTACTATTTATAAATATTTATTCTCATGGTGC
>NW_005054306.1:6062989-6123334 GCF_000277835.1 Geospiza fortis
TAAGTTCTTATCAGAAATTACAGTAATGGCCAGTTAGCCAAAATACTAATCTCCCAATGTGCAGCTTAAGCTTTGTATCTGAAATCAATCATATTTGCAAGCAACCTGCAATGTAATAAATACTGCAGCCTAGTGTTAAATACCTTCCTATATCTAGCGTTTTAAGTTGGACTCACTCTATCATGTTCAGTAGAATTTCACTCTGCAAAAAGTCCTAGAGATTTCCATGGAATATCTGCCTTTGGACATTATAATATCATTCACAACACAAGTATTACAGTATGTTTCGTGTTAACCATACGGCCTGTTCATTGCATCCTTAAAGACTGTTTAACTTGTTATTACGCCATCAAAGAGGAATTGAACATAGATTTCATGTAAAGGGAGCACAGTCAATCTAATGTTAATACTTGTGTTCAAACTCTATACCTTATATTAACACTATCTTGCTCCTTTTCACTTTACTGTTTCATAAAAAACTGTGTCCCTAGCTGTAGAAGTGTAAGGCTACTCCTATTTTCACAGCAGGATTTAACTTCTTCAGAGTAAGATAAAGGCTATTGGACTTGATTGGTTGTGGAAAATGGTGAGTTATGTTTTATGTGTTTCATTTTGCTTTTCATTTTGTCAGCAAAACAAAACAAAAAAATAAGGCAATGACTGTTAATGAAATCTGTTCTAGTTTGCTTTAATTTCCTTTCTAAATAGTTATGTTAATAGGAGAAATCCCCACTCTGAAGAGTAGAAAAATCCCAGAGGTGCATTTTGGATTTTACACAGAGTCGAAAAACTGCAAGGACTGTAAGCATTGCTTCTGAAGCTCCCGTGTGGAGAGAAATCATGGGGCTTGCTGAATCTCACAGCAAAACCTGCTGTCTCAGCAACAATTACTGTAGATGTGCTTACAAACTGACACCGGTGAAAATGTCAGCGTGCAGCTGGGATGTTAAATGGAACCTGCTGCTCCACACCAGCTTATTCAAGCAAATTCATGGGCAGGGAAAAAAGCAGGCAGAGGGGCAGAGAAGATGCCAGTGTGTTGTGTGTGTGTGTTACAGATATACGAAAATGCAGTCATGCGTTTAGAAATGAAATGTATAAAAAGGTGAAGACAGTGGAAGAGTACCAACTGCCGCTCAGCAGGGGATTCAGGGCATCAGGAAAGCAGCATGATGCCAGCAGGTGAACAGGGCAGCAGGAGCCTGGTAACTGGCAGCCAACATGTGGCCAGGCCAGCAGGCAGCAAACACCTGGAAGCTTCTTTGTGAACCAGCCAGCAGGAGCCTGGTACAGAGCAGAGAGCAGGTGGATGGGGTGGCAGCCAGGCTGGATACCTGGCAGCTGCTCGGGGTCAGCTTGTCAGAGAGCTCGCTACACAGAGCCATAAAAAGGGCTGCTTGCTTTTTTTCTCTGTTGTCTTTATGATTGTTCACATATTTTAATGGGGAGGATGAAAAACAGCTTCTCCAAAGTGTATTTTGTGAGAAAGGGGGAGCCTGTGTCATTGCTTAAGTATTTTTTCAGCATTTTCAAAGAGCTTCCTCAGTTTCAGCATCTCTTGAGCAACACTGTAATGAAATTCCTTTACATTGGTCAGAGTTTGAACAGTTCTTGTTTTAAGTACCATGATACATATTTAGATCTCCAAGCAAAGTTAACACATTAACCAGTATAAAACTAGCCACAGCAGCAATATCACTGCAAACCTCTTCTAGCGAGCACTACAGCAATGAGATAATTTTTCTAATCTGCAGAAGAAAAAGCAGAGATTATGGAAGAGCTGATGGCAGTCATTACAGCTCCTCATACTTTAAGGCACTACACTGACTCTCACTACCTAGAAACTGGCTTTGTGTGTCCATCCTGTCCCTGATGAGCCCTGCAGAACATGGCAGCCAGAGAATAACAAGTGCTATTGCTGCAATATCAACCCCCTCGTTGTGGAGGGGACTAACTAGAACCAGGGTGCAAATCAAAAAGCTTTTAAAATCTGAGGTTGCACAGCTCATTAAGCTCTTTTAATGAAAATTATATTTTTCCTATGCATTTTACAGTCTTCAGTCTTTCCCCAAAGAATTAACCATACAGCTGACCTATTCAATTAAAAAATCTTTCACCAGTTTGAGTCATCTGGGATAAAACTCAGTATACATGAAATTAAATCAGAATCCTTTCTTTGAAGAGAACACACAAAACCTCTATACTGATCAGAATGTGGTTTTGTGGTTTTTCTCTTTCTTTCTCTTTTCTTTCCTGATACATCATTCTCTGTAGAGTGTATTTGCAGCAGGAGGCTAACCTCTTCACTCTCTGGCAATGACATGCTGCAAGGTATAGCACATTCCTTAGGTGTATAAGCAGATGGATATCACGTTGGAAGAAATAGGTGGCATTACCTCTGACCATAACATTGACAGAATCACATGCCTAAATCCACTGTTTTCATTTTAAATAGAGGTTTTGTGAATAAATAGCTTTAAAAAAATGTGACTATAACCCAGACCAGTGCTTTAATGGAAATATATCAAGGCTTAAGAGGAAGAAAACAGAGCAAATCACAGAAAAAAACATCAAACTAGCTGAAAGAAACGTCTTAACAGTTAGCATTACGTTGCTAATGGTATTTGTTCCAGAAAAGAACTGCTGAAATGTTAATGCATGCCTGTCAGAGTTATGTTGCCTAAACACTAAACAAAAATAGTTTGTTCAGTGGATGGCCCATTATCAGAAGACTAAAATATATAACTTGAAGGAACATGTGAAATACTTGAAGAAGCAATCTGCAGGTAAGGGGCTATAATATATATTCATAAAGGGCAAGAGTTAAAACTGTGCAAGCAACCTTGGCTGTTAATTTCTTGACTGCAGTGCTTACCTTTGCAACCTCTGCATTTTCTTCATTAAGACATCCTAAGTAATTGATCATTTTTATAGTGTTCAGAGGTTCAGATACCATGGAAACAGGCTGAAACTAGGGGAGTGGTTGGAGTATTAGAATAATTAGCAGAGAGTTGTGGAACAAAGTTGCTGCTTAATGCTCATCCTTCTCAGTTCATCCTCAGACAGTGACTTGGCATTACTTGTGCTGTGGTTTTTGTCTGTGTTCTTATGCAAATCTATACATGTTCACATCTGCCAGTATCCCTGCATATTTTTCCCCACGCAGTATAATATGTACATACTCTCAAACAGCATGCTCTGTGATGTAAATGTTCTGTACTACTTACTGAAATCTCATTGACAATGAACTGTTTCTCATTAGAGCAGTTTGCTTTGTTCCAGTGGAAATCCAATAATTATGTGCATTAGCTTATCAACACAGTTCCTCCTTTTTGATATTATGGCTATTTGCACAACATGGTCTGATGTTCCAGGTCTGCAGCTCAATATCATGATTTATTTTTAGTAAGATACCTTTCTTGCTACGAAATTCTCTGTGAAACTGGGAATCAATATTTGTTAGAAGTTTTGGAGGAGGATGGACGAGAGTTTCAGTGTGAACTGGAGGGAGTTTTTTGTCCTGGAAGTCCTCAGGTTTTAGTTCAAACAACAAAATCTTTTCAACCAACCATATTTGCTCCAGGAACAATATATGAACGCCATGTGGTGCAGTAATGCTCAAGGTGCATTGTGTAAATCATAAGCTTAGGGAATCATTTAGGTTGGAAAAGACATTTAAGACCTTCAAGGTCCAACCATTTACCCAGCACTGCCAAGACCACCACAAAACCATGTCCCCAAGTCCCACATCTACATGTCTTCTAAATACCTCCAGGGAGGTATCAACCACTTGCTTGGGTGGCCTGTTCCAATACTTCTGATGCAAAAAGCACTATTTTATTTATATTTTTGAAGTGGCAAGGGTATTAGAATTTCTTCTTAGAACCTGGGATATAAGAAAATACCCAAAATTATAATTTTCACATTCACACAGATCTGAACCCTATAAAACAATGCTACACAAGTTTATCTGAAAGTAGTTTTACAGCTGAACTTTCTAATTGAATTTTTACTGTAAGTAAGGAACAGGTGCCAGGTGTTATTTTGATTTATTTTGATTTTGTCCAGAGTGTTTTTGTCAAGTGGGTAAAGACAAATTTTTTGCAATAACAAGCACTTTTAACAAAATATACTTGTTTTGCAGTGGAATCTTTAACACTTCATCCATCTTGCACTACATTGTATGTTCTTACTGAGATTACTCCACAAAAGTTTATCCGAATAAATTTATCTAACCCTGAAACCTTCTCTTAGCTTGTCATGTAATGAAAAGAGTGACAATTTTGGCAAATTGAAGTGAGTTAGGCATTATAGGAATTTGGGGAAGAAACTGAGGCTTATTTCCTTTTCTTCTAACATAAAACTCAGCAGACTGCAATTCATTTGAAGAAAATAAGGGAGATACTTTTTTCTCAGACTTGTCTCATAGCCACGTGCATTTGTGATGCACACCTTTCATGATAGACAGGCACTCTGCTTTTATTTATGAAACCTCAGTCAGTTTAGCCAAAATGAAACAAAACCAAACAAAACCAAACAACTCAAACAGCTAAGTAATAGCCAGTGTGCATGTATAATGTGCATTCAGAATGTAACATGGCATCTCTCCTGATAGAATTATTTCCTTCTACCGTGGGAGATATTCCAGAAAACATTCTGTAAGCCAAAGGCCAGCTGGATAGTACTGACTCTACCTGAAAATTCAAGACAAATATCTAGGTAGCTATTTGTTTTGCGAGAAAAAGAGGGGTTTCAGGGTTTTTGGTTGGTTTGCTTTGTCTTCTTAAAAAAACTAGAACACTTCAGCCTCCAGAATTCTCTCTGAAATACAAATCAAAATTCCTTTATTTATGTAAAAAAATATATAACATAGTTGGCTACATCCACACTATTGTGAATGCAAAGCTAATCTATTTGAAAGCATCAGGAAGATATTTGAGCAATCCCTATTAGCATTTAAGCTCAGCTCATAGTAATACACATTAGCAGTGTTTTCAAACAGGATGAGACACCATTTGGAGATGAAAACCATAATTTTAAGGTATTCTAGGTATCATAATGAGAGTTTTTTCTTAACACTGAATATTCATGATGCATCATAAAACTAATGATAAACATAAAAACTGATGTGAACGTTTGAGTAATCTGTTCTTATTTGTTTGGAAGAGCTGTAATAATTGCCTGGTTTGTAAATTAAACATCTGCTATGGGAATAAACAAAAACATAAATGAGCATATTCAAATAAATGGAATTCACCTCAGTTCCATAAATTTTATTATATGGACTCATCAATTTTATTATACCTGAGTGATGCAATGCTATAGAAGTTAGTATGTAATTTTCTCTATTTGTAGCAATAATGTTTTCTGGTTCTAATAAACTATTGCTCTTATTAAAGGTTTTGGTTTGTCCATTTCTTTTTTTCCTCTAAAAGATGGTTGATAAAATGGATGACTTAAGTAAATTTGGCTACTATGTTTGTTTATTGCTGAATTGTTGCCCAGGTCCAACAGAATGTTAAAAATAGTTTCTAGTTGCATACCAGGCCATTTTAGAAATGCCATGATTTTTTACATATACATAAGAAATTCACTTTTTATTTAAAGTAGCCCTGTTTCAAATAGTGAAAGATTTGGATAAAAGACAAACACAAAGACTTTAAAAAAGACAGAGACTAAGGGATTTTTTTGCTTTCTTTTAAGTAAAAAAAGAATAAACACATCTGGACTGATACATTTTTCAACATTAAGGTGTTAAAAGTACTATACAATAAATAGTTAGTTTTGGATTGCAACCATCATTATTCATGAACACCAGAAGCAGAAGACATGCTTCCTTGATTCCTAGTCTTATTGCCAGTTCTGGAGTAGAAAGTCATTGTGGCTTCCTGTTGCATGACTCCACTGATCAAGAATGGTATTCTGCTACTCCAACTGTTAGGACTGAAGAACAAAAGTTCATAGCATTCCTATGCAAATACTGCAAATGCAGGGTTTACTGCTTCCTTGAGGCCAGTACTACATCTCCATAGAAAATGTAGTAGAAGAGTAAATAGCTGATGATGTCTGGATTTTTACTCTCCATAAGATTATTAAACTTCATAAAGATGAGCTTAAGAATCTCAAAACCCTTCTGCTCTTCTGCTTCAGAAAGGTTTTCTCACCTTGCTTAATACTGTGCTTGAGTGCCTTACTCCTTTGATGTAATGTAATTTTGGAGCTTTGCTACTTCAGCTTTTGCTTCCCAGAGAGAAATTTTTTAAACAACTTTGATTTACAACAAAGAGATGCCAAAATTCACCAAAATTGCCTTCAGAAACTTGGAATATGGCACAAAATTTGCTAATCACAGACTGAAATCTGAAAAGAAGTTCTGCTCAAGAAATTAGTTGGAATTGTCAGCATTCCAGATAATCTCAGTCAGGGGCACCATATCCTGGAGGCATGCATATTAATTTGCCAGTCAAAGACAGTTCAGTCTTTCCTCCTGACAAGTCATTCAGTCTTGCAGGAACAAGTGGGCCATATAGGTGGACCTCTGCCCAACACCCCATGCTGTAAAATGCTCTGAATCTGTCATGACGTTGAGGAGGGCAGTCAACATTCACAGGAGTAGCAATAAAAATTGTACTGCTTAGGAATTTATGGAAAAAGTGCCATTGGCTTCAGAAGCCAAAGTGCATTCTCTGTTCCTAGTATTTTGTTAATGAACATTAATTGTGTGTAATATGAAATAAGTATCTGAGCCTACTGATTCTAAATTAGTTGTAATGTAGGAAATAAAATGGCTGGTTTAGCTTTTCACTTTCAGCAGACAGGAGTTCATTGGGCTTTTTGTGAAAATTTAAGAAAGAGGCAAAACCCCAGCAAAATAATTATTCCTTGTGAAGCCTGACAAATTACTCAAAACACTGTTATACATCAGAAATTTCATAAAGATGCAGTTACCTGTTCATGTTAAAACCCTCTTTGTCAAGTGTGAACCATAAATGTCAGAAATTCAAATCACTAGGTTCCTTTTGAAGAGCTTTAATCGATAGCTTACAGGTGATCAGTACTCCTGTATATCTGCACTTCAGAAGCCAAGTCCTCTCCATAAGCAGTATATAAAATCTTGCACTGTGATTTTACAGATGCATTTAAACATTAAGTGAGCTTTGGGAATAAAGGGAGGAAAGAACTGGCAAGATAAATCTGTGTAACACTTAGTCACTCATGAACAGACACCTGCACCTAACTTAAGGCTCTTGACTCCCACTCATGGGTAGTAAGGACACATAAATTACAAGTCAGAGGCTTGGACAGTAAGGTATGCAGTTGTCCAAAGAATAGTAATGTGGCAGATATTGAAAAAAAATCAGGGCTTGTTTGAAAACATAAATGTCAGTCCTAAGTCATTCGGAGAGACAAAATGATCATATTACATTATCATGCTAGACCTTTACATTGCTCTGGGGTTTTAGGTTTAATAGCCACCATTACCATCAGGGAGGGAATATTTCTTGTTTTCATTCCACTATCCAGAATAGCTATTTCTTAATAGCATAGCCTGAGAGAGTAATAGCAAAAATTAGAAATAAATTATTCTCATCATTTATGGGGGAGGCAAAAATCTACTCTGTCTCTCGCAACAATTTTTAGGCTGAACACGCCAAGAATATAGAGACTTGTTTATTGACTTGAAGTATAGAAACGTAGTATATAATTTTCTAATGAAATCTTCCACACACAAAATAGTAAAGGACAAAACCAAAGCCTAATCCAAACTCTGGAACAGGTTTCTAGTGCTATGTATCTATCTCTGCATAGTACCTTACCTCTCACTCTATCTTTACTTCCTGGACTTCTGATCTTTTGCTTCATAGGAAAACACACTCTGCATCAAAGTAGTAATCTGCTTCCCTCTATAGATACACTCTCAAATGACCTCTGCTGGATGAAATAATAAGTTTTGATGCATAAAGGCATTAGGCAAAATAGCCCTTTTTCTCCAGCCTTCCCCAAGTTTTTAACAAGTAAGCTGAAACAGTTTTCTGTTCAATAGCCAAAGTTCAATAGCCCTTCCCTTCTCTCCTACTGTGACTCATTTGTGTGTGCAGAAATTCATACATAGGACTGTCGACTTCATCCTCTACACAGCCATTGGCCTGAAGCTGCACATTTTTAGGAGGTCTTCACTCTCTTTCACAAAATTCAGTACATGCAAAGAAATGCAGGAAGTATTTTCCATACCAACAGCACTGAAAAGCCAGACTTAGAGCCAGTTACTGTCCTGAGTTTCTAAGGCTCCTCAAAAGACTAAGTCCCATCTCACATCAGTCTCGTAAAAACTCTCAAAAGCTGTTGGCCACATTTCAGCCACCCCAACAAAGAAAGAGAGAGTATGATTTGGTTGGTATCTGAAGTGAAGATTTCCAGCTGCAGACTGATGACAGTCTTCCTTGGCCATGCAGCTCTGGAATGCCAAGTGAGCCCAGGTGCACCTGTGTGTGCACCCTCAGGTGCGCTGCCCTGCTGTAGGCTCTGCATTCTTAGGAACCTGAGGCTGCACAGCATGTAAGTGCAGGCTTGGATTTTATAATAGCTTGGAAGTAGAATATTATATGCTATAATTCTCTGCAGTTTTTCCACATTGTTGATTGTCTGCTTTGATTTCTCTTGTTATCCTCACAAAGGTAGTGTCCTGAATGCTGATGGCAGAAAACTTGGCACTCCCTGAGGCTGTAATTCTATGGTAGCAAATATTGGAGACGGTCTGTAATTTGTGATATACAATAACTGCAATAACGGTACAATGCCTGTGGGTAAAGCAATGGAGGGAACATAATGCAGCTAATAACTATTCATTTGATGGGTTTTTAATTTGTTTTTTTTTTTTTTCTGAATGTATCCTGTGTGCAATATTTTAACCATTTCACAATATTTTTAAATGATAGCTGTTTATAATTATGTTTTATATCATCTGCCACACTCAGATTCCTAAAAGGCACACATAATTTTCCAAAGTTTTTCTCAATCCTCAAATTTTTTTCTATTGATTTAAATTTTCTATCTATTTTGAGGCACTTATTCTATACTAATAAGAGAGAAAGGTTATGTAAATATTCATTTGGCCAAATTAACTCTTTGATATTTTAAATTTTGTTGTTTAAGAACTGTGTGGTTTATTCCTACATTTTCTTTTTAGAAATACTGATAGTTTATGTGAGGAATCCTATAGCCTTTCTCTGTACAATAAAAATATCTCTTATGTTCTATTAGAGGGCAGTAGTTGCCCAGAGAATACTAACCAGAGAGGAGGAGAGAGTTTCTTGAAGTGTTTGCTGAAACTCTTATCTGCAACTAATAGTTCAGGACAGCTGTAACTCCCTTAGCAGTACAGCACTCCTGGTACTGAAACAGTTGCCTGACACAGATTGATAATTTATGCCTGTAAACGGCCACTGGGATATTTCTAGCGCATAAATGATGGACAGTAATAACTGAGGATTTGTATCTGGAGCATTACGAGATCTCCACGGTTTGAAGGCTTTCAAGTGCTTCATACAGCCCATCGGGGTAAAGTGATGTAAAGTAGGTCAGGTGCTGGGAGGAGGGAAGTGAGATGGGAAATCATCGGCTGCGCAGACATTAGCACATTGTGATCTCATCTGCTGCTGTGAGGCTGTAACACAGACTTGATAAAGTCTGCCAAAAATATTTTTCTTCATGTACCTGTCAGTGACTCTGTCTCTTCCCTACAGTTGTTATGTCTGACTGCAGCATGTTCTAAATAATAATATGCCATTTGGGAAAGTGCTAATGCAATTTGTATATGAATACTAAGTAGCACATTTTGTTGTTTTCCACCATGCTGTGATCTCCCTGTGCTTTTTTATGATCTCTGAGCTTTGATCTTCTCTGTCCCAAAACAGGAAGCTCAAGCATGCCCAGGAGAGTGACTCCTAGAGTCTAAAAACACCTATGCTAGCCCTATACAGAAATTCTACTTCTCAAAACAGAGGATAAACATCAATAGGCATAATATAGGGGGTTTCCCACACTGTTATTCTCCAGGCCTTGGTATTCCCAGCTGCATGGTCACTTAAGTGAGTCTACCATCCTCATCATCATTCTTGCCCTTTTAACTCTTTCCTCCCAGCAGCTGATAAATGCAGCTCAACAAGGAACTCCTCTACAAAAACTTCCTAAATACACTTTACACACATTCCCACTTACATTTCCCTATACATAGATATCAGACAAAGCAAAAATATTAATGGAAAAAAAATTAATTTACCTGACAATTTCAGGGATAGAGCTGAAAAATTTAGGCCACCTTGCCATTTTAAAATGCATTGCCCTTCCCACGGTGATCCTTTCAGACTGCCCCTCAAGGTGTGCAAAGGAACATATTAAGTGTAACAGATAAAAAGATCCTTTTACACCAAATTGGTGTTTTTACTGTTTGTTCCTGACTGAACAGGATTTCATGTGTTTTATGTGCAGAAGTCAGCATGCTGATGCATGAGGCATCCTGCTACCTAGAAATAGCCCTCAGATGAATTCATCCAAAGCAAGAAGCTGTGTGAGATTATCAATTAGAAAAGCAAAAACAACTGTGCCAATAATTGTCTATAGCCAAAATCACCTTTAAATACCATTTATAACAGTGCCTTTAATACAGGGTGTAAAATATCATTGGCTATGCTAGCCTGAGTATCCCACTGTTCTGACAATTTCATTAAACCCTTAATAATCTTTTAAAATGAGCAATGATTAATCTATTCATTTTTAAGCCCTGTTATTGAATGCAGTGATAGACATCATGTTCTTTCACTGTTAACAAGTGCCAGTTCTTGGGCATTGTGACAAGTTTCATTTGTCACTTCCTGCAATTTTTCAACTCTTTCCATCAGGGCATCCACATTTGGACTAAGCATTTTTGCCAAAGAAATCCCACACATTTTTCCACAACTTCTTAATAAAAATAGCTTGTGTTAATACTTTGTGCTATCAAGGTGTGTAAAAATGACTCAGCATAATACTTGAAAGGAAAAGAGATAAGAAAGTTTACAGATTAATTTGGACATCTACCCAATAGCATATGTCTCAACTGTTTAGAAACTCATTACAATTGTTACTGAAACAAAAATAATGGTTTGCTGAAGCAGAGGAGGAAATTGCTTGCTAGAGAAGCAAATAAATGTTATTATTTTGCATGAATAAATTCTGCAAAGTAGTGAAATTAGGCAAAAGATTTAAAGAAAGAATATTAATTTCCCTGCACGTCTCCTAAAAACTAATATTTAGAGATGTAATCTCACCTAAAAACAGCTGTACTATTATTTGTGTCTTTTCAGATTTCATTTATACAAAAGAAAAGAATCACAGGACAATTTTCTGGAGGAAAAATTCCAGGTCTCCAGCCAGGTCTCCCCATGCCTTGGCTCGACATCTAGCAATGCCGCTGGCTGCTTCAAATCTTGCAGATCAATTGCAGGTTGCTGCTCCTCTGAATCATCGTGTATTCTTTTAGCTTTCAGAAGCCACTCCAGCCTGGTGAAATGAAGAGGCCTGCATGAGAAGGCTGCTACAGACATTCAATATGTCTACATCAGTCCTTCCCCTCAGAAGTGGAGATAAGGCTCCCAGTGCCTCTTCATCAAAAGCTTCAGTGACATTTATAGAGCAGAGCAGAAGAGCAATGTATACATGGCTGGAGAATGCACCAAAAGCATGATATGGAATATCTTAAGCTATAATGCCACTAAGAAGACCCTTTTGGATCTCACACCCAATGTGTTTCTGGTATCAAAATTAAAAGAAGAAACAATGAAGTGGGGTAAGTGGTCTTGTATATCCTATGGAACATTTTTGTGCAGCTGGAGGATTTGCAACTCATTGCTGAGGTATGAAATATCTAGTGCCAAATAACATATACTTCTGGTTCTTATGTTGTCTTGAGTTCATCTCTTGATAATTGTTGCTCTTCTGATTAGTTCGGTAAATTTGGTAGGGCCATGATAATTTCTCAGGCTTGGTGAACTGAGAAGTCCCTCAGTCATAGATGCATAATGTTCCTTTCCTTTGCCTGGCTAGCTCTTTCCATGAAATATTTAACTTCCTCAGACATCTCTACTCCTGACTGATATTGGTCATGATATCTCAAAGTTAAGGGAGAAAAAAAAGATCTATATAAGTACAGATATTGATCACAGGTATGATTGTGTGAGCCCAATTTTCCTGAGAACTCGGGCTACAAGTAGTATAATGGCAAGGTCCCTGAGCTTATGGCTTGCTTTTTAACAGTAATGATGGCTAAAATGTCTTTGATTTCACACTTGCCATATCCCATCTGGGCTGTGCAATGCCCTGACACCTTCATGTTGTTCTCACAAACTATATATAAATAACTGTCCTGAAGCCCTAGGGTTGGTTACTGTGCTTCTACAAGAGCAGGCCCTTGTTACTCTGACTCACAGATATTTGACATGAATTTTTTTGGTGCTGGTTAAGCCTTAACAGCTTTGTAAATTAAGTACTGTATTTGCAGTTTTAAAATTTCAAAAAAGGAAAGAAAAGGAGAGTAAAGCCATCATCAAAAATTCTTCTGATTATATTTGAGTTAGGGCAAAGAATTGCTTGTTGCCTCTCCAAGATTACTCAGGCCTCAGATCTGCAAAAAACCCTGCACAAGTAGCACCTAGCCTATTTCTGTCCAAGTAATCACAATACCTTACACAGTTTTATTAGTAGGGCTTCCTAAGCCATATTACTTTGATGGGGCTGGATTTATGGCATAATTACATGGACAGTTATCCCAGAATAGCTGAGGGGCAGGTAACCTCTGAAAGGGAGTCCATGTTAAACCCTTGTAGGTGGAAATGGAATTGTAGCATCTTAAATTGCCTGAGTTGCAGTGGCACACTGTGCCTGACTAAAGCCTCACTCCCTGAGAGCTATAATCCACTGATAGATTAATTGGGTGTGCTGTTCATTTGATATACATAAATATAGAATGGAATCATGGAAACACAGAATCATTAAGATTGAAAAAGACTTCCAAGATCACTAAGTCCAACCTTTAACCAAATACCACCATGTCAACTAAACTGTAGCACTAAGTATGACATCCAGTCACTTCCTGGGATAGTGACTCAGCCGTTTCCCTGGGCAGCCCATTCCAATGCCTGACAACCCTTTCAATAAAGAAAATTTTCCTGATGTTCAGCCTAAACTTCCCTGGGCACAGGTTGAGGCCATTTCCTTTTGCCTTCTCACTAATTATATATGGGAAATGAGGTTGATCCCCATGTCTCTACAAACTCCTTTCAGGTAATTGTAGAGAGTGATAAGGTCACCCCTGAGCCTCTTTTCTCCAGACTAGACAACCCCAACTCCCTCAGATACTCCTCACATGTGGCCCAGAATATCAGTGACTACTTCATCCTGGCTGTTCCCCACTCCTGTCTCCCAGCTCAGTGGTTAGTTGCCCTGAGGATAACTGGTCTTCCAGTTCAAGACTGAGGCAAAAGTGATATTAAGTACCTCAGCCTTTTCTTCATCCCTGCTGACAGTGTTCCCTTCCACACCCAGTGAAGGGTGAAGACTTTCTTTATTCCTTCTTTTGTTGTTAATGTATTTATAAAACCACTTGTTAGCAGCATTTGCAGGGATTGCCAGATTGAGTTTTCGCTGAGCTTTCACCTTTCTAATTTTCTCTTCACATGACCTAGTAACATTCTTGTACTCTTCCTGAGGTGCCTGCCCCTTCTTCCAAAGTTTTTTTTTATCCCCTGAGTTCCAACTAAAGCTCACCATTCACCCAGGCTGGTTTTCTTGCCCCACAGCTTGCCTTTTGGTATATAGCCTGCTCTTGCAGATATCCTTTCCTTTTATACACCTATAATACACCTATGCATGCTTCTTGTGTGTACACACTCTTGAATGGACATGCTTGAATGGATAACTTCTTTTTTAATTGAATCCATGTCTGGAAAAGAAGGAAGGATTCTGGAGGGTCTACTAGCAACTCTAGCACTTCTAAAAATCCCTCTCCCCTAAAGATGAAGAATAATGTGGACTGAAAAAGGGAGTCATGACTACTAGTTTTAGTTTAAAAATTGTTTCACAAAATAACAATTGCAAAATCTAAGTTATCATAAAATAATCGAACATCTTTTTGTATAACAAATAGCATAGCACACAAAAACACATAGTAATTGCTACTGCATTGAGTTGCTAACCAAAATAAATTCCTAGAGTCAGACAATTTGAAGTTGTCATGACATGAAACTGATAAAGACAATCAGGCATTTATAAGAATAATTATAAATTATACATCTTTGAGTTTCACAGTAAAGACTCCAAATTTAGGCCACATTATGATCCAGTTAGTCATGCTGACTATTATCATTCTGTGAGCCTTATTAATTAGAATGACTCATGGAATAAAGTCCTATTCAGTATAAGCAACAAAGCAAAATCTGACCCTTTTGGAAAACAGTCTTCTATTTCAACAGCTCATAGGGACATCCTCTTTGGGGCTGATATCACCAAGTTCTTGCTGGCCAGCCATACACATACGTTGGCTGCATAAAAAGAGATATAAATTTGTTTAATTATTTATTCAGTTTAATATCTGAAGCTTGGAGAAAGAGAAATTGCAGCTAAAGGAAGGATTTCTTAGCATTTCAATAAAGTAAGCATGCAAACACATAGAACAATAAGAACACTATTGAAACAAATAAACCAACCAAAAATCAGTAAAAGACAGAAAACTAAGAATTAATAACTCATGTATGGACTTTTTAAAAGATAATATGCTCACAAAAGAATTGGCTTAAAAGAAATAATTGCCTAAAGGAACGTAGCAGGGGAAAATCCCTGTTTTAACAAAGCTGGCTTAATTTACAGGTTTTGTAAAATAGTATGAATATTCACTGAGCCTTAAAATGCTTCACTTCAGGAAACTGCTGGTTTCTTTTCCTGATGGCTTCTGAATAAATACTGACACTCATAGTGAAATATTTGTTTAAAGCTTCAATTTGCTCCACAGGCTTCCTTGTGCTTATCTATCTCTAATTATTCTTTTGCTGAAGTTGCTGTATTATAATAATAGAAAACCCATTAGTTGCTTGTACAGTATTATCTGCCTGTAATCTGTCTCCTCCTGAGTTTCCACATACCTTGGTCTTTATTTCTCTGTGGCACTCACAATAGGATTTTCCTCTGGTACTTCACAGGCTGAAGATACAGAATATTATTATTTTGTTGAACACTATCATACTTCAGCAATGAATAACAAGGCAGTCTCTGGCTCTTCAGTGCATGTCAACTTGAGATTTTTTTCCATATGTTGTCACAACAGCAGTGTGCTGAGATTAGAGCTGACCATATAGTTGTACCCTAGACCCTCTAACACTGATGTACAGTGTCAGTGATTCGTTCAGTGGTAGGTCCTTCTGCGTGTGAGTGCGCATGTCAGCATTCCCCAGACTGCTGCCCCGAGCACC
The DNA here is from genome assembly GCF_000277835.1 of Geospiza fortis. Taxonomy (NCBI): domain Eukaryota; kingdom Metazoa; phylum Chordata; class Aves; order Passeriformes; family Thraupidae; genus Geospiza; species Geospiza fortis. The sequence continues at coordinate 6,078,487 of NW_005054306.1, forward strand.
AGAGCTGTTGTCACTCCCTATTGTGCTCACTCACCAGAAACTCTCCATTAATAAGAAACAGCAGACATTAGTATTATCTTCTAGCACTTTTTTTCATATCAACCTAAGTCATGATCTGCTTAGCCCCTGCCCTGCCATGTGAGTTGTGTACTCAAACCTGAGTTGCTGTACATGCAGCCTTCCCTCATCTGCACACAACTGCAATATTCCCACCATGATGGCAGCCCTGCAGTTTGTGAGTCATGTGCTGTAAAACCAGAGAACACTTAAACTTCAGGCACGCTGCAAACGCGTAATAGATTACTCAAAAGTTGTTTCCTGGACAGCTGTGCAATCCTTGAAGCTGCCAGCAGGCTATCATTGTCATTCATAAGGGCAGGTTGTCATACGCCTTTGGCTGACCAAGTTGCAGGACTATTCCTGGAGCAAGGTCTCGGCAGTCCCAGGGTGTGCTGAAGCAGAGCTTCACGGCTATTGTTTCTGCTCCAATGCAGATCTTTTGTTTTGCTGTCAGATTTCTACCAGAGTCAGGAGGTTTTGGATCATAACTTTGCAAACTGTTCACCAGTTCTGCCTCTCTTGTGGTATCCAGGTAAAACTTGGAAACAGAAAATAACAAAGATTAGTGTGTTTAAACAACTGTCAAAGATTAAAAATATGCACTTCCAGTGAGCCTCACAAGACCTGCAGATTGATATTTAATAGTCTAAGTCCCGTGTTGTTCATACAAGAAATATAAGTTAAAAGGACAGCCTTTCCATTATATTTAGATTACAATCTCTCCCACGAAAACATGGGGTCTAAAATAGGGGCTTGTCTCAGTTTTGGGCTCCAGTACACCTTGCTGCATGTGGGCAGTGGTGTCTGTCCTTTATGTGGGAGCAGGGAGGTTGGAACACTAACTCAGGCAAATGCATCCCCACTGCTGCAGAAGAACATGGACATAAACTAGCTCATTAGACTAGAGTGAAGATATCAACAGGATTTCAAGGTTGTCTTAAAGATGTCTTTTATCAAAAAGGCACTTTTGTGGTTTTAGAAGAGAAGATTGAAAGAAAACACAGAGTTTGTCAGTAAATTTTCTTCCGTTGTGTTTTTTTTTCAGCAGAATAGGTATTTAATGTGTTTCTCCAACTTTATCAAGGTGACATAGCAAGTTAGTAACTGAGTCAAGCTAATTCTCCATTATTTGGCTAAGATTTCTGTCTCTTCACAGATTAATGTTAGCATAACAAATTATGATCAGAGAATATGAAAAAGAAAAACTCTTTCATTCCATCTTGAATTTATTCATTATATAGCAGACATTTCTTCTAGTGATAATGATTAGCTTTCAAGATGTAAAGCGTATGCATTTCAAAGACAATTAATTTTGATTCACTACTGCTCAACTAGGCAAAGTGAAGGATGTGTGCGGCAGAGTGGATTTTTTATGTTACAGAAAAGTTAAACTCCAAAGGATTTTATTTAGCTTCAGTAGTTTAAGCTCATCAATGTCACTTCAAGGAGACTAAACAGGCATCTGACTTTGAGACTTCCAAATAGAATTAGGAAATGTTTAGCTGCTTTGCTAGCTATTAAAGGCAGATCTCTTCTCTTCTCTTCTCTTCTCTTCTCTTCTCTTCTCTTCTCTTCTCTTCTCTTCTCTTCTCTTCTCTTCTCTGTCCAGACTGTGAATGTAAAAAGTAAAATAAAATAAAAAAATTTATAATAATAAGCCATCAAAACATTGCTTAATTTTTAAAACTATATGTAGGACCATTTCTGCCATCCTAAATACTAAATCTTCTTAAATGTATTATATTTTAAGAGGAAAATTATCCTGTATTCTAGACAGAGACAATATAAAGTTCTAGACAACTCTTGTAAAAAGTTTCCCTCAGACTTTAGGTCTTAAAAGCGCTACTTTACTCCATGCTGTTTTCAGACGTTTTAACTAGGCATAATTACTAATAATTAACTAGAAATTTTTCTTCAAAATATTTTAAAAACTTTTTTTACAAAAAAAATACTGACCTTTGAGTCCATTTTTCTTGAATAAACTCTCTGTTTGAAAATCTTTATTAATATTAATATTATTTTTATTTACTAATTCAGAAACATAAAAAATGCATTAAAGTAGGTGGCACATTTAATTCTTTACACATTTTTCTATGGCTGAAACTAATACCTCTGCTTGAAGGAGTGCTATTGTATAGATTGATGATATGAAAACGCGTAGCTAGAAAGAAATGTAAATCAAAAGGAAAAATATTGCCTTTAATGTTAAGTCTGTATGGTCTCTCAATACACATTAAGGAGCTTACTTTTAGGAAAATACTTCTTTCCAGATTTGTGTAGCTTAACTTTTGAAAGCATTTATAGCTTATTATATTTATGTGGAAAAAAAAGATATTTCTGTGTATGTGTTTAAATATAGCTTGAGGAATTTAACTTTTCTTAGTCAGATTTAAAATATTTCAATCTAAAGCTGTAGGGTTTAATTCATATTTCAATTTTTCAGCTACAGTTATAGCTTCTTAGCCTTTAGCAGTTAAGTCCTGCCAAAAGATTTCCAAATCATGCTGGGCATGTGTTGTTAGGAGGTAGTCTCAGTGACAAAAAAGAAGTTGGACAGCAAAGGAAAGTATAAGGATGCTCTGTGAACTGCAACATAGAAATAGGTGTTCTTGATGGGCATCCCCATAGTTACACAAAACCAGACCACACTGAAGTTTAAATTCAATGGCAGGAATAGGAATTTACTGTCATAAAATTTAAAAAAACTAACCAAACAATAAAACCAAGCCAAACCAATACAAACCAAAACCCAGACAACACCAACAAAAAAAATCCAAACACAACCAAATTAAACAGGATGATTTCAAGCTTTTGTAGCACTGCATGCTGATGGTAGATCTGTAAAGGAACTAGGTGCTGAAAAATATCAAGTGTTTCGACATCTTACATTTCCGACTGATACTCTTCCTGGAACCTCTGGTATAAGTTTGTGTTTAACCTTGCCTATTACATACAGTTTGTAAATGCTTTATTCTTTGCAAGTTGTGAGAAATTAATTGCTTGACTGAAGATTATTTCCAGTTCCAGCAAAGGACTTGCAATAGCATCATTGGATAAGATCAAATCGCTCATTGAGTAATCTAAATTCAGTAGCATCTGAGCAGTATTATCTTGCTCACTTTAATTAATTAACCCCTCAAAAATTGCAGCATTGAACATCCAGTTGAGAGAGCAATTAATGTCTACAACAAATTATGTCAACATTCTCTTATGTTTTATTCATATACAACTTCACCTAATATAATTAGAGACTAAGGGCTTCTAATTCTGCTGTTATTTACACCCTGCTCATTGCACACTTCACTGACTAATTTGAACCAAAAAAATGAAGATATAAGACTTTCTGATTTCAATTACCTTAAGTTGATGTTCTGCTGCCTACAGCTTATCTGTACATGTGCGAAGAAGTGTCAGACACCCCGCAGCATGCTATGGCATGTTGAATAAAAATCAGAGAAAACACAAGAGAGGTTAACTTGCCGTGAAATAGAAACACATCAGTTTTTATAAACTAGAAATTTTCAAAGAAAAAAAACCATGAGATAAAATGAGAGCTTATTTTTTAAGACCTTATTTTTAAACTGAAATTATGATATACAATTCAGTTTTCTTAAGCTTATGATCTTTGGCATTTGGACCCAAACAGTAAAATGACTGCTGCACACACTAAACAAGGAAACAAAACAGAAATGTCAGCAGAAAGTTTGACAGGTTTTGCCATTCCTTTAACTAGTTTTGACAATTCCTTACTGGTAATAATCATTATTAGTATGAATAATACAGCATCTCCTATGAAAGTTATCCAAAATTTCCATTATACAAAGAACCCTTGACAGTAATTAAGTGTCAAATTCAACTCTTTTCCCCAGGGCTTGAGGATAACAGGTCAAGATCTTTTGAGCAAATCAGTAGTATTTCTGTAATGAAGAATGCTCTTATTAAATGTTCTAAATATTTTGCCAGAGATCATGCTGTGAACTCACACATTTTTCTTGATCATTCTGGGGATAATGAGCATGTTCTCAAGTTCAAGTCACCTTTGTGAAACATCCTATCAACATGAAAAAACATGACTTTGTTTGCATTTCTTTTTTTACTCCCTAGTGTTTGAACCGTGTCGTTTATTTTAAATGTGGTTGAACTTAGCTAAAGGATTTATCTCTTGGATTCAGGAGATGGGTAGATAAAATGGACAAATTTTCATAAGCACATATTTAGACTAATTACAGAAAATGTGCTGCCTTAAGAAACTGGGATAAGCCCCAGAAAAAGTAAATGTACTTAAATGCTGCTTTAATTCAATTCTGTGTTGTAGTATCTCCCACAGGCTTTGTTAAGAAGTTACAGGTTTGGACAATTCTATGCAGCATACTTGTACTATCCTAGTATTGAAAATAGAAATAAGAAATGCAGAATCCTCTATGATAATCTTTGCACCATTCAGGCAGTTTTTCATACTATTACAAAAAGCTAGTCCTCAACAAACATCTCAGTCTTAAAACTGAGCTATACTACTTTGATGACCGGTTGATTCCCACCCTCTCCCATTAAGATTGCCTGTGTTCTATGGTGAACATACAAAACTATTTCATCAAAAGCTATAGCAGCTTTTTTTGGGTATTTGCCCATTAAAATTATGCCATGCACATTTCTAATATAGAAGGATACAAAAAGTAAAAATCCTGATAAGAATACTGAGAAAAAATTGATGTCCTGTAAGTAGTCACATTAGAAAAATAACTTAACTGTAGACTAGCTTTACTGTTTTTTCTCCATGTGTTCAATTCTTTCATATTTTTTTCAAGATGATTAGTAATTTGATTTTTCTCCCAAATTCAAATTAAATTCCCTCCCTACCTTCTGTTTAACAGAACTTCATCTTTGTAGTGACTTTCAAAGGCACAGGATAGTCCTAAAGTAATTTAAATGTTTGGTTCTGCAGTCAAAATTAGAGAAGAAAAAATCTGCTTTGCTTTGAACTGTAACTTGGGCTTTATCCTCTTTATGCTCCATAAATCAATAACCTGGACTTCTCTGATTTGAACTATATTTCCATATGTCACTGACTATCCCACATTATGTAAATGACTTCAAAAAGAACAAAGTCTGCTACACAAAAAAAGAAAACCAAAAACCACAAACCCAAGAAAAACAACAAAACCAACCCAAATCAAAACAAAACAAAAAACAAACACAAAAAACCAGAACAAAGCCAACAGAAATGTAACTCCGTCACTGATTGCAATTTCTCAAGAGAGTTTGATAGGAGTTTCTGAGAGATTTCCAATCATAGTTAAAATCAAATACACCAATACACCCATATATCCTTAGGGTATATTAGCACAGAAATACATTTGCCCTATTTTCTCCAAATTCACTTATTCATCCTTACAAAATTGTCCTAATTTCAGCTGGGATGGAGTTAATTTTCTTCCTAGTAGCTGGTGCAGTGCTGTGTTTTCGATTTAGGATTAGAATAATGAGATAAAACATGCTCAGTAGTGCTTGGCCAAGTCAATGACTTTTCACTTTCCTTAATCAACTTCCTTCCTGATGCCTAACAGGCTGAGCAGGAGCACAGCCAGGACAGGTGGCCTGAACTGGCCAAAGGGATGTTCCATACCAGAGAAAGTCAAGCTCAGTATATAAACCAGAGGGATCTGGGCAGGAGGGGTAGATGATGTGGATTAGTGGTTTAGGGGTTACAGTGCTGGGTTAACAGCTGGGCTTAATGATCTTAAAAGTCTCTTCCAAACTTGATGGTTCTATGATTGTATGAGCCTAAGAGTTAAAGGAATAAGGGAAATATGAGGCCTTTTTTTTTTTTTTTCTCAAGTATAGTTACAACCTACCAGTTACTTATCCCTTTTATAGATGTTATAGGAGAGAAGATTTTTTACTGAAGATGATTAATGCACTGACAAAGCAGAGTCTTAGGAGCAGTTACTCTGGAATATCAGTTGTAGCATGGAAGAAAGCACACAGAAGGAAAATTGGCTTGATGGGTGATGCAGGCTGACATTTCCCAGCACATTCAACTTGATGACTCGGTGACAAATAAAAGATGGGAGATTGGGTGGTTTTATAATTAAGGGCTTTAGGAGAGAAGACCAGTAGTTTATAATTACATTTGACTGTACTATTTGCTTCTTCTGAATAGTAATTGAACTTTAAAATTTGCTTTTTACAAACACACTGGTGCAATTTCATTCCCCAAATATCCATATGATGCAGGCAAATGAGCATTGCAAGTATGGTCAAAACAAATTTATTGAAATGTGTCTTACACGGAAAATTAGACTACACTTCCAGGTCTTCATCTGAAGCTGTACCTTAATCTCTTGCTAGTTTATAATTATTTTCTGGCAAAGCTGTTCTCCTAAAGTGAAGTAAAACATAGTAGATTCTGGGTCATGGCATATTTTGTCACCTTCTTCCTCAGCCTTAAAGCATCCAGAGCCTATAATGTATTCTTTTTAGGATGTTTTAGAGGAAATATCTTCTTTGTTTGTGTCATACACACTGTAGCTGGGTCCATCACAGAGGAAATTATGATGGATTAAGAAACCTTGATAGACACATGGATTCCTGATAAATACTTTGTGAACTCGTAAAAAACAAAAGCAGCATTTTCAACTTGTTTAGCATTCCTTGAGGAAATTGATAATCTGATTAAAAAAAAATTTCAAAATTAAATCTCCCACCTTCTGTCTAAGAGAACTTAATCTTTATAGTGACTTTCAAAGCTGTGGGATAGTCTTTGTAAATGAATTTTCTTGTTACATGATAAAAAATGCACTGCAGTTCTAAAACTTAATTTAGGGTGTACGGACTTTAAGCTCCATTAATCATTGGCATGTCCTTCAGCTGCTCACCACCTCTCACAGGCTGTAATATATTATGTAACCACATAAAATATAAATTGCAGTAATAGACTCCTTTAAAAAGATAAAAAGCAAGACAAAGCTTATGTATAAATATTGAAATCCATTTTATTGGGATACTACCTGGTACAACACTTGAACTTGAATTAAAATTACCTATGCTTTCAGATCCTCTTCAGAGGTAGAGTTCAATTTACATGAGAGGGACTTACGAACCTGCATGAATGCCACGTTATATGAATGCAAACCTTGGAAAATGCTTTATTTCAACTCTTGCTGAAAACAAAGACTCATTATCTCTTGTCTGCATTACTATTCCATTTCAAAACTGGGGTGCTGTAGAACCAAAAGTACAGATAATTTTTCATGATTTATAAATATTAACATCCTTGTACAGGATTGCCCTCACGAAGAGCAAACGTTACGTTTGAAGAAGTACTTTTCCTCAGTGCTTTACCACTGAGGCATTAACACACTGATGTTCAGTTTCAGGAATGTGTATTTGAATAAAGAATGTGCACTCTGCAAGATGCACAGTAGTGAGATGCCTGAAACTCATTATCTATCTACCAAGTAAAATAACATGGTTCTTCTAAACAATGTGCTTTTTTCTTAGCTTCTCTTTTCTTAGTTTGTGTAATGTAACTTTTAGAAAAAAATGGTAAGTCCTGGCTTGCAGTCTGCAAATCAGGTTGAATATCTGCTTTTTCAATATCTACCCCTTCCTTAGAATTTCTTTGTTCTTGTGTTTATCCTCCTGTGCTGCAGAGTCAATATTTCATTGCTTCTGCTACTCTGTTATTTTCATGCTGGGCAATTTTCCTTTTGTTTTCTTTTTTTTTTCCTGTTAGACTGCTGGAATTCCTTGGATTAATTTGTAAGCTTTTAAAAAGTATTTATGCCCAAAAAGCAACCAAAATTTCTGCAGGTACACAACCTGCAGTTCTGTGTTGTGAACAGAGTTCATTTGCCCAGGACCCTGCATTATCCTAGATGAAAATTATCTCTGCTGTTATTTGGAGCAATGCCTGAGTGCATTTGGAATATGCTCAGGATCTCAAATGAGAATATGTATCTTGAAATTGGATAAAAACTAGCCAGTAAACTTGAGATGCATGCCAGCTGGAGGAATCACAGTGGTTGGGGGGCAATATCTATTTAATGTAGCAATAAAAAGAGATAAGAAAATTTGTACACCTGCAAAATGCAGATACCACCAAGCTAATGCCAATTGAGCCTTGGCACACCAGGCCAAGGATCATCCTGGGTTGATAAGCCCCATGGAGCTCAGTTTTAACTTCTCCAAATGCAGTCATCTCAAATCCAGAGGCAAATTTGACCCTCTGCACACCACTATGGTGTGTGCAAGTACTATCAGGATCTCTGGAGTCCAGCATACTATAGACATGCCCAATGCATTTTTAGACTGGTTTTGTTGGTAGATTTTCCTTAGCAGTATCCTTTTACTTAAGTAACCACAACTTCTCTTTTTTTGTCGTTGTTGTTGCACTTAATGAAGTGCCAAGAATGAGTTCTACAACAAGATCCAAATACAAGCATATATTTTGAGAAAATACAGTCTATGAAATGCATCTAAAATAAGGGATATTTAAAACAGTTGTACTCATAAAAGAGAAACCCTTTTATTTTATCAAGTACCTGTAGGGCTGTATGGTCTATGCTCTCTAGAGCTATATGCTCTACAGTCTAACTGCAAAATCATTATGCTTGGAGTAGATGCCTTGTCCCATCAATATCTTTTTATTTCCAACAACATTGCAGACTATTGAAATAGTCTGCAAACAAAAATTTTCCTATATACAATATCATCAGTTAATCGCTCTATCCCTGTCTCTTGTTACTGTTATGTAGTAAGATAGAAGTGCAATGTAATTTAGGTATTCAAATTTCCTTTGCAGTCAGTGGAGGGAGACAAGCATTTTAGAAGGATGTTTCATCCCATTCCCAAAATCAGAATCCCACTCTGCAATTCAGAGAGATAGGACAGACTTCTTTCGACCAGAAGCTGGAATCTAAGCTGTAGATAGAATCACAGAATCACACAGCACACCTGATCTAGTTGTCTGAATTCTCTGCATTATTTGTGGTGATAAATAGTAACTTTCACTCATGCCAAATTAGATTCCAAAAAGGATAGATTAGTTCATTGTTAAAGATGTCCTTCCTCTTATTTGACTGTTGAGGGAGATTCTGGATATCTGCCTTAGGTGTAGAAGTCAAAGATATCTACAATATCTTTGTAGATATACAAACAATAAAATCTTCTATCTCAATTACTAAGACTGCCATCTTTCTTAATTGAGCCTAAGCTCCTACCCTTGACATTTCAACTTAGTTAAATCTGAAATGAGGGTAAGATGAATCTTGGGTGCTTCCCCATCCATGTCCTGTATTTGCAGATGTTTATCTATTTAATTACATCCCCCTAATTCCTTATGAGCACCTATTTGATCCTTACTTTGAAATTATGTACTCATTTAAAAGTTTTGAAAAATAAAAGTCTTTCCAATAATTTAGATAAAAGTCCAATAATTTAGATTAAAGTCCAATTTCTAGCTATGAATGTGTGTTATGAAGTACAGGTACCTCTTTTCTTTCCTTTATACACACAAGTTCTAGCATCTGGTTGTGGTTCATCCTCCCTCATCCTCCTAGGGAAATTTTCATAACTCTTTTTAAATTGTAACAGGTTTCAACCTCTTAATTTCTTTCCATGTATTTAATAAATATTTGTGTGACATATGTATTTCTTCTGAACTGTATAGCATTGGAGAAAAAAATCACAATTCTCTTTCTTCTTCCTTAGATAGTGTTAATTAATGAATCTCACATGGCTTACATCATCACCATTTTCATTCCCTTATAATGTTTGTAGAATGTATAAACTGTATAAACAATGAAATCAAATGCAGAACACCCAGTAATGGATCACCTAACGTAAGAAAGGAGGGTACTGGGAGCAGGGGTAGAAGATATGTTTTATTGCAGCAGCTCTTGTTTTATATTACAGCCCCATCTGCCTGTGCCGGACCTTTGGATGGCATCCGACAGTACAAGCTAAAGCAATGATCACTCGGAAAACACTTCAGCAGATCAGCCAAATAATCAGACTCAAACCAGATGGTGATGCAAAAATAAGTGTCTTTTTCTCCACAACTTTATTGAGAAAACTCTAAGAGTAACTATTCTTATAACGATGACAAAAATGTAACACAAACCTTCTGTAATATTGGAAGCAAAATCTCCCACTGCCAGCTGAGTGAATAGGCCATTTTGCCTTTTTTTCTTTTTAAATCAAATATGGTTTGTTCAAACTGCGTTTGTTAAATCACTTTTTCATGAAGTAACATTTTCAGTATAGGATAATAATGCTAATATTGAGAAAGATTTCTTTTTTATCTATCACCCGCTTAGAAGCACAGTCTGTATGTACACATCTGCTATGGTGATAATTAACAAAGACCTTTTTTATTTGGTGTGTATGCATACTACTACAGTGTCTATATTCTGAGATATAAATATTTCAGATTCTTTGTATAGAGAATTTAATTTACCTTCCAGTTCAAATTAGCAAGGTCAGTGATTTCCCCCAAGTATATATCAACTACAGAACCATCTGCACTAAGTAACTGTGGGTTGATTTACTGAGCTATCATTTTTCTCTTCTATTTCTTGTACTTAATAAATTTTGTATTCTGCTATATCTTCATTGTCAGTTTCTCATATATATAGAAAAGTGGTGATTATTTTGCACCAAACATGTTTAACAATTTTTTTATATAACCAGACATAAAATTAGTATATTCTCTTCAATCTAAAAATAGACCTTTTTTTCCCCAAATTTTCCTTGATAGATCAGTCCACTAAATATAGAAATAAATAGCTCTTAATGGTTATTTACTCCCAAGACACAGAAAACTTCTCAAAGTTGAGTTATGAGATATGATTTGATCATTTTGGAGTATTATTACTTTTAGACTCAGCAATGTGGCAGTGTTAAAATATGATGATCGTTTCCAGCCTTCTTGCCAGGAGTTCAAGACAGGTATGAAATTTAAGGCCTAATTTTGTTCTCTCCCTATACTGGCATAAATCAGGAAAAATGCCATTTCATTCAGTTGAGATACATCAATGTAAAATTAGATGTTGGTCCTGATGTCAACTATCACTTCAAAAACGCTACCAATAATGATGCTTTATTATTGTTTTTGTACTTGATATTGGTATTCTGATATTTCCCAAAAAAGCAATGACAGGATTGGGGTAGTAGTACACAAACCATGTGCTGCTAGCATACCATTATCCTCACCTTTTGGAAAATGTACTGTCTCCTGTCAGCAATGTTTTGGTTATCTGTCTCACCAGCATGCAATTCCAGCTCTGAAGGATGGTTCATAGGCAGTACATTACTTGAATAGACAACTCTCTAACAAGATCTAAACTCTCATTTATGGTCAGCTACCACATAAGAAACCAAATGGAGAGGAGGGAAAAAACAGGCAAATATAGCAGTAATGTGATCTGGTACAGTTTCATTGTGAGAATGATTTGGTCATTCTGAATAATTGAAGCTTTCTGAGGTAAATAAAAAATTATCAGCAGTCTCCATCTGCCTTTTACTTGCTTTACTAATTACTAGAAAGGAAAGCGTGTGTGAGTGGGGTTTTTTTACCTATGGAAAAGAAAGTTTTTTTCTCTCTTCTCCTTTGAGCATTTGTAGAGATTTGCCACTCCTTGCTAAAATGTGACAAGAGTAATGTCTTTTGTGGTTTACTCCCAGACTTTGTTTTCTTTCTTCAATCTTCTCTCCTTCAGCAGGCTGAAAGATCTTTAATGTTATTCTGTCCTTTGCATGCAATACTGTGAACAGATTGGTGTTGTCAGGGAATTACATCCAATCTGTGTTGAGCTTTGAAGAGGAGTTGTTTATGATTAGGCGATTTACAGTTGAAGTGGGCAGAAGATGGCAAGGCCTATAATTAGAAGGAGGGAAATTTATCTCCCAACAGCATGTTCCTCCCTCTGAGCAGAGCCCTAGAGTGAGAAAAGGGCAGATGTAAACACACTTCTCCTCCAAGCTGGCTGATTCTGCACCTGTGTTTGAGTCTGGGTTGTTGCTGCCAGAAACAACAGTTGGACTTCATCCTGGTTAGGAGAGGCAAATTCTACCACCACTGTCTTCTTTACTTAGTTTATCTGTTGTATTTTCTAAAGCAATTTGTTGAAACACATCACACACTTTTGACCCAGTTGGCCAAATGTGCATACACGAGCTGTGGCACATTACCTGCTCTTGGGTTTGAGCAGTCACAGGTCACTTGAAGAGTTGAAATGGAATCAAAATGCCCCAGAGAAGTCATGCTAAGTAACATCTGTCTGAATATGAACAAAGAGACATTTTCAAAGTCCCAACCCCCTTCCTTAAATCTATAGCTGTATCCTTCCTCTATTCGCCTGCCTGTAGCTGTGCATCAGGGATGTCACTCTGCTATTGGGACTGTGTCAGTCCCTAGTAGGGGACAGTGGCTACAAGCTACTTCACAGATATTACACCTGTGTTTAGCAGTCCAGGGAATGGTTGAGTGGCATGGCAAAGGGCTCATATTCCCACTTCCCACATCAGCTTGTTATGTGACTGTCTTACAGGTGTCTGTGGCTACCTTGTGGGTTTCATTGGAGCAAAGCGTCTGAGTTTCTGAAGTTGGCTTCTCTTGTACACAAACATCACCCACTCAACTCCCATACTCTACTCTGCCATTCCCAAGAGTTTCCTAGAAAAAAACATGAAAAGAGCTTCTGATTAGGAGTATATCAAATAATTCAACTCTACATTTTTTCCCGAGTAGTCCAGCTACTCCACAGATTAATTTTATTGTCCATTTTAAAATTCTGTGTAGAAATTTGTAAAATCCAGAATTTAGGTTTGCTAAAATTTTGAAGTGATAAAGTTACCTTTTAATTGTACAGTTGCCTCCAACTAAATATATTCTTTTGTTAAACAGGAGAGTAAATAGTAAATCATGGAATCAAAGAATAGGCTGAGTTGAAAGGTATGCATCAGGATGATTGAGTCCATCTCCTGGCCCTGTGCAGAAATACACCATGTGCCTGAAAGTGTTGTCCAAACACTTCTCGAATTCAGGCAGGCTTGTGTAATAAAATCACAGAATAATAATGGTAACATGGAATAATAAATGGCAACTTATGTTTTCCAAATTTTGTTCTGGCTTTCCCGTTCAGGAACCTGTTTCTTCAGCTTTTCTCCTTCTCCCTCACTAAACTTGAAAAAAAAAAATTAAAATATATTAAGAGCTATTTGAAAATTAACAATAATATATGCTTCCAGACTAAAGTTCCATATCTAAGAAAATAGCATTCAATCCAGTCACTTCTGGGTACTTCTAGTCAATATGAATTTCCAGCCAAGACAAGCTACTATTATCCATGAAGCTGTTAAGGAAACAGAGAAAAGTTACATTTGTTTTTAACTCATCATTTTATGTATATCTGGAAAACAGATTTTTATGCAGCAATGTTATGGGGGTTTTTTTGCAGCCCTCTTTTAAGCAATTGTTTCATTGCTCACTCTCCCCTAGTTTCTCACAGAACAGAGATATTGTAATTAGTTGCTGTAGCTCATAAAGGATTTTCTGCAGGATGCATTATAGCCATAAAAGGAGATTATTATATTCCACTGTGAACTCTTAGAGAACACAGCACAATTATTTACAGTGTCTTCAATCTCCCTGTGCTCTGCAGTAGCAAAGAGGTCCCAGGAGTTAGTTGACCTCTGTATGTGACCAGTAGTTAAAGTTGGGGGTGCTGCTAGTGCTCATTGAGTCTGAAGAAACAAAGGAAGGAGCTTTAAAGAGGCTACCAGGTTCAATAAGCCAAGACAAAACAGGTTATTTACTAAATATGTACCTGTGGGAAAGGTTTCATATTCTTTCTATGTAATGGACAGACAGAGACTGAAAAAGGAAGAAATACAGTTAATATAGTGATAAGGCAACAAGAATTGAACAAAAATAGTATATACCTCAGTAACAATCAGGAGAAAATAGAGGGGAAGTAATAGAACTGTTTCAGCAAAGATTGGACTGAGGATTTGATTTTATTCTCCAAATTCCTTCACTGATAATAAAAACCAACAAAGCACTAAGAAATGAAAAATCCAGAGATTTCTGAGTGTAAGATTGTGCTGCGCAAAAGTCACAGAACAGTGTATTATACTAGAAATCACTGCAACGATAAAGCACCTAGAAGTTTGGAAAAATCAATCTTTCATAAAATCTTCCATTTTTTTAAAGCATCTCTAGCATCTGAACTTTAAAACAGGTTTCAAATACATTTCATGTTCAATACCAAAAGTGGATTTCAAGATAAAGAACATACAAGTTCTGCTAATAGGAATTTAGGTACTATGTTGCTTTTCATACTCAATCAAGTTACCAAAATCTCCTTGGAAGGGCTTAGTTTCATAAGCCTTAAAATTAAACTTCTGCTAACAGCAAAACTGCTTTAAGCATCCTGGCTTTCATAGCTTCCTGCTATTGGATTAAGAGACATGTCAGGGCCAGATTTTTTTTCTAGGTATGTAAGAAAAAGGATTTCAGAAGTAGGACACGTCTGGCTTCCACTAAATGCCCATCTTCCTCCTTAGACCACTATATTTCTCTAAGATCTAAGGGACCTCTTGGATGAGTCGCAAACAATAGAGCTGCAGGTCAAATCTGCAATATTATAGAGTGAGAAGTCCTGGATGTCACCAGAGTGTGTTAATTTTTTTATGGTTGCTATTTGATGCTTACGGGTATCATGGGTCCAGCTGATTTGTGCTGCACTGCACAAAACTGTACACAAGTTCCTAATCACTCTCTAGCGTGAAAATTACTTCTCTGATAATAAATTCAATTCTTTAGAAGGGAGTTTTGTAATTTGAAGGATGAATGCAGCCATGACATAAGTGGTGACTGAACACAAGTCCTAATCACTCTCTAGCGTGAAAATTACTTCTCTGATAATAAATTCAATTCTTTAGAAGGGAGTTTTGTAATTTGAAGGATGAATGCAGCCATGACATAAGTGGTGACTAGAGCCCCACTGCAGGTAGGGTGACCTGCTGTCTCATCCTCCAGGGGAGCCCAGGGTGTGCCCCATAGCCCCAGTCACAATGGGGTATTGCTACAGGGGCAGTTATCCTGCAGCTGGCAGAAACACAGTACCCACAGCCCTTCTGACTTTGAGGCTGCTCTGCCCCCCTCTTCTCCCCTGTCACAGTGTTGGCACCATTTTGACTCCCAGTACAGCACCAGAGATTCTCTGCAGAGCCAGAAAATGCAGGGATGTGCTGAGTGGACTGAGTGATGCCAGCACCACAGCAGGGGAGATGGGACTAGCATGAAAGCAGAAACCTTTATGGCTTGCCCTGCAAATCTGTGCTTGGCATTACATATTCAGCATCCAAATGCCTGGTGAATCACAGGTCACATTCATTAATTTAGGCTTCACTTCAGCTAGCTGATTAAATACATAAAACAAATGAATATTCCCCTTGATTTCAATTAGATCATTCAATTTAAACCTAGGCAAATGCTAATCTTTTCTGAACTAGGGCCATTGCTGTTCCATAATAAAATCTGTTACTTCATTTGAAGGGACAAAAATGCATAGAGAAGGCTGGCTGCTATAACAAAGGAGAAAAGACATGCTCAAATCCAGCATTGATCTCTTGTGTTTAATCTCTACAAACATAACCTGAGCTGCAAAAATGACAAAATCAAAGGTAGCATTTGTGGGGTAAAACACTTGTCTGTCATCTGATTTATTGTAGCTCTTTCCTTGGGAGCTGAGACAAAATCACATTGGCCAAAATAAAAAACAAATAGTCACTCTGGATGTGTCATCCACCTGCAGATGAAAGGACTTGATTTGGTATTTGCCAACATCCTCAGCTGTGGACCACTCACAGCTGCCAAAGACAGCAGTGGGATGCTGAATATTCTGCTATTCTAAATTTCAACAGCACATTTCAAACTGACCAACCAAAGATAGGAGCCTCCTGACTTCAGTGAGCTCTTCTTAGACTCAAATGCCCATTTGTGAATTGAAAGTCTAAGACTGGGTTCACTTGTATGGTTGCCATGAAAATAGATTAATCAGTGCTTTTGGGGTACATGCTGTACTGCTGAGGACCACAGAAATACCTGCTGATATTTTTTTTTAAAAACTAACTGTCATCATTCTCTTCATATATGTTCTTAAGGCTCTTAAAAGTCCTTTCTGACCCTTTCATATTCAGCTGTTTGTCACGTAAACTCATCTGCAAAAATCATCTTGTACACTTTGTAATAAGGTTCATTTCTCCCAAACAACAGTGAATTCTTGAGTACAGATGAGAAACAGAAGACTACATTTAAACAATAATTAAATCTACTTTTTAATGGAATGGTCTTTGCAACAACAAATTAATCTGTGCACAAAGGAGATCAGGCTTCTCAGAGCCATGTCCAGTGCAGATCTGAACATATCTCAAAGTGGAAACTCCATAATTCCTCTGAGCAGCCTGCTCCAGTGTTTGACTGTCCTTACAATTAAAAAAAATATTTATTTAAAGGGAATTTTGGATTTCCTTTTGTGTCTATTATTTTCTGTTCCTGTCATTGCCTACCACCAAGAATAGCCTGACTCAATCCTTTTTACTTTCTCCAATGTGTATTTATAAACATCTGTCAGATGTCTGTGCATTTCAGCTCCAGGCTCAATGGTCCCAGCTCTCACAGTCTCTTCTTGTACAAGATGATCCAATGCCTTAGTCACTTTTGTGGGTCTTTGCTGAGCTCACTCCAGCTTGTCCATGACTCTCTTGCACTGGAAATCCAGGACTGGGCACAGCAGTCAGGGTGTGTGTCATCAGGGCTGAGTGGAGTCTCCTGACGTCTCCTGACGTGCTAACTATGCTTTTCCTAGTGCAGCCCAGGGTGGTGCTGACCTTCCAAATATGTTTTAAGAGAAGGAGTATATGGCATGGGAAAGAAAGAGGTCAGGTTAAAACAGGTGTTGATTTGCTGTGCTTGTACAAGGGAAACATCACCCCCAGAGATGCCATCATTCTAACCATGGCTGCTAAGTCTTCACCACCAAACCTCAAGTTGCTTCTTTAATCTAGCATTTGGTGCTGAGTGCATCCACTTACAAACCTTGTATTGAGAATGCAACAAGCATCTGCATGGAATGTGAGAAGCAAGTACTCAAAATCTCTCTCTGACAGAAGTTTTGTATCTCTTTTCTTAGGAAAATGTCCAGTAAGTTATTCTAAGTCACTCTTAGCCTGTTCTCTTTAAGTTATTCATGCACATGAAGCATTACTTGTTCATTGGTCTAGAAACCAAGTAAAGGGCAGTAATTAGAGGGACTGTATCTCACTCATTTCCATAGTCACCAGCTGAGTATCTTGCTTAAAACAGAAAAACTTTAAAAAGTGATATTGAAAAGATGTTCTTCCTCCAAACTGCCATTCTTTAACAGGCCACTAACATTTGGTATACAATATTTTCCAACAAGTATCCTCAGAGGATGTAGTTGAATACTGAATGTCAACTTTGACATGATTCTCCAGTGCTCTGACCTTTCTAAGTAAAGGCTCTTAGCTACAGTTCATTACTTCATTGTATGAATCAAGTTCTTTAGATGAGATATTTAGACTATGAATCCCCACTTGAATATATGTATGAAATGTGCCTCAGTGGATGTAGGAAAGATTTGAATTCGACTAAATTGTAGACTTAGGCATTAAAAGAATCAGTTGCACACTTCCTATGACAACGCTTCAAATCCACACTTTTGGGATAGGAGCAAAGATCAGAAGGAGCATAAATATTCTTCTTTTTTGTTATTATTTTGTGTCTATTGAGGATAAAAATAAAATTTACTCTGTGAATAACTTCTGAATTTAGTTCTATGTTTCCCATAGGAGAAGATTACAGGATAGTTATGTATGTTAATTATTCTGAATCCAAATATTTATATAACCTTAGAGGGTAATGAGAGGGATTTCACTGGGACTACAACAAAAGCTGGATTCTGTACTGTGTTACTTGTTATTTTCACATCAGTAAAGTTTATCCTATAATGCTTTTTGATAAATAAGGGGGGAGAGCACTCTGACTAAATTTCATTATAAATTACAGCGAAAGTATGATTGAAATAGGGAACAAAAAGACTAAGATTTTTCAGTGTACAGCATTTGCCCTTCCAATTCTAAAGCAGAAAAATACAAGCCTTCTAAATACAGTGTTAGATCTGTAGTCTCATGGAGGTGTCTCAGATCCTGGGTGACATCTCAAATGGCACTAGATGTCCACATTTGGAGAACTGAGTTTTGCATAAGACCTGAGATTCACTAAGAGAGTAAGATCTCTATATTAGATGTGCATTTGTTTAGAATCACATTATAATATATGGAAACTGCAGAAATGCTCATTTAACCAAAATTGTCTTCTGATAGACATTGAAGTGATTAGGGATGTAGACTCAATGAACCTGATTGATTAGACTTCCATTTGGCTGCAGGATTCAGCTCCCATTTAGACTGCCACAGGAGGGAGGCACTTGGATTGCTGCGAGTAAATTTTCGGTAGTCTGGACTGTGTCATGATTTTCAAATAAAAGTGATAATTTTCAACAAGCTTCATCAAAGCACTTTTCTAGAACAGAGATCATTGCAATCCTGAGCAGAATAAAGAGCCTGAAGGTGTGACTAGAAGAGCAGCTTGGGTTCTAGGGGACTAGGAAGTGGCTACACTGCTTGGAGTACATCTCAAGTTTGATACGCAAAAGAATAAAAAACTCCAAACTAAATAACAGCTATTGGCATAAAACACTGATGTTAACCTCAATTCCTCTTTTCCACTAGCAATATTTCTTTCAATACATGCATTTTGGGAAGAAAAAGGATGTAAACAGTCCTATCCTGTTTCTGCTTATTCAAGATGTTAGACTAAAAGTGCAGTAATCCTTCCGTAGCTAATTGCTATTACTTGTACACCCATCCTCCTCAAGAGGAGGATCTTTCTTAACATCCTGGAAATTCGTATGTGGTATAGAATACCACAATGAAAAGATTTAACTGAAAATTTCTGAACCTGAAATAAAACTGTAGGAAGAAAAGAAAAAAAAACTTTACATTTCAAGATGGAAACAAAGAGGTAGAGAATGTTTAATCATTTCCTCCAAATTTCTACAACTCCAGGTTTTGGAAGCTTTTGTAAGTTAAATATTTTATATCTATTAGCTGAAAAGCAATAAATATACACACTAGATTTATGAGAATTTGGCAGTTTATGGCGATATACTTCTGCATTTTCATCTTCCAGCTCTTTGATTATTTGAAAATAGTGTTGAAATGAGTATCTAAGATAAATGATGGTTTTTCCAAAGACAGAATTGCCACATGATTGAAATAAATCTGATTCAGCACCACCAAACTGAAATTTGTTATGGAAAAGCAGCTATATTTTAGCTAATCCCTGCCATTCTTGTAAACAAAATTCTTCAGTTTAAATCACCCAGAAACTGAATGAATAATTACTAAAGTTTACTTTAAAGAATAAGTAACAAAAAGTAAAATGAGAGTATACTAACTATGATAATAGAAAAGTCAGTATTCTGAAGCAGTAAGAACATAAGATCATATCCTTAGAACATTCATTTATTCTGAATTAGGCAAAGAGCCTCTCATCTGTTCAGTCTTTAGAGCACGCAAGGGCCTTAATTATGGATGACCCAGGAAGGAGTGACTCATCCTCCCCTGCCTCTAAACTGGAGAGACATGTGTTTTATGGATGGACAATTCAATGGGTAAGGAATTGGCTGGATGCTTGCACCTGAAGATTTGCAGTGAATGGCCTGATGTCCAGGTGTTGACCAGTGACAAGCGGCACTCCTCAGGGCTTAGTACTGGGGCCAGTGCTGTTAATGTCTTTGCCAATGACATGGACAGTGGGACAGAGTCAACCCTCACCAAGTTTGCAAATCACTGAGTGGGGAGGTGACTTGCTGGAAGGAAGGGATGTCATCCAGAGGGACCTTGACAGGCTTGAGAAGTGGGACTGTGTGAACCTCCTGAAGTTAAACAAGACCAAGTGCAACGTCCTGCACCTGGGTCAGGGCAATTCCAAGCTCCCATACAGGCTGGCCAGTGAATGGATTGAGGGTAACCCTGAGGAGAAGGACTTGGGGGTGTTGATGGTTGAGAGGCTGGACACAACCCAGTAATGTGCACTCAGAGACCAGAAAGCCAACTGTGTCCAGGGATGCGTCCAAAGCAGTATGGCCAGCAGGGCGAGGGAGAGGATTCTGCCCTTTTACTCACCTCTGGTGAGACCTCACCTGAGGTACTGTGTCCAGCTCAGGGGCCTTCAACATAAAACGGACATTAACATGCTTAAGCAAGTCCAGAGAAGGGCCATGAAGATGATCAGAGGACTGGAACATCTCTCCTATGGAGACAGGCTGAGAAAATTGGTTTTGTTTACTGTGGAGAAGAGAAGGACCCAAGGAGACCTTTTAGCATCCTTCAAGTACCTAAAAGAGGCCTAATGGGGAGCTGGAGAGGGACTTTTCACCAAATTGTAGTGTCAGGGAAAAGAAGAATGACTCTAAACTGCAAGGGAGTAGATTTAGAGGAGGTGTTATGAAGTCTTTACTGGGAGTGTGATGAGCCACTGGAACAGGTTGCCCAGAGGAGCTGTGGATGCCCCATCCCTGGCAATGTTTAAGGCCAGGTTGGATGGGGCTTTGAGCAATCTAGTTTAGTGGAAGGTGCTCCTTGCCTTTGCAGGGGGCTTGGAACAAGATGATCTTTCAACTCTCTTCCAACCCAAAATGTTCTGTGATTCTATGATTATTTCTGGCAAAACAGAATGAAAAATTTATTTAGCTGGAAGAACAGACTTTCTCCCCACCGTACACCCTCCTCTTTATTGGTTTTTATAGTGCTGTTCAAAAGTTACATTTCTCTTTAATTGAAAAAGAACACGTTTTTAAATGTTAAGCTTGGATTTCAGCATGACATACACCCACTGCCTGCTCTGAAAACATGCTTCTACCTGCTAAAACCAAGGAAAATTTGCAATAGGTATGCTTTTCAGCAACAATAAAAATAGTTCTCCGGTTTTAACATTAAGTGTTTTGAATATTTTATGTTATGTGATTGATCCCTTGGTTAGAATAAAAAAATGAAGGTAAAAACATTCAGGGATCTTTTACCAAAAGCATTAGGCTCTGGTCTTTTTTTCATCTCCTATCACTGAGCAAAGGATTTCAAGCAGAGGTCAGACAGATGCATGTTTGACAAAAGACAGATTTCTTGAGATCACTGGTTTAGATAATATCTAGAGTTTAACTAGTGTAATTCAAAGGATTGTACTTGCAGCTATTTCTTATAAATCCCCAGCCCCTGATTTGCTTTATTTTTCTCTATATTGTCACTGAGACCTCAGGAGTGCCTACCCGCTACAGGAACTGAGAAACAGGTGAGTGTTAATGTGCAGTGAAGATGTGTACCTCTAGTTATTTTTTTCATTTCTTGTGCATATATGTTGTATTCAAGTGCAATATAATATTTGAGTTAAAATTTTCATATTAGAATAATAATTAAGCATTCTTGTTCACATGTGGACAAATGAAGAAGGTAAGCTGCCATTTTCTGAAGAAGACTTGATTCTAAGGAGACCTAAGATCCCAATTAAAGCTAGCTTTTCAAGGTTTGATTTCTCTACTGAAATTATGTATACAATCTCTTATAATTCTCTCCCAGCCTTTAATGCACAATGGAGATTGGACAGGTCAGAGCCATAGGAAGAACTAGCCACACCCTGATTCCTGCATACATACAATTAGTCAGCACATTTTGACCACTGCAATGGTACATACAGCTAGAGCAGAAAGAATAATCAAAGTTATGATCTCTATCCCTTAAAATGGTAAAAGAAGTCAAAAATAAGAAAATTTGTTTTGAATCTTCCTTACTACCTTGTTCTTTTTTCTCCCATATCACCTAATTTTTAGTGCTCCAAAGGCTGGGAGATAGTTTCCTTTTTTATAAAGAAAAAAATCAACCAGTATTTTTAATAAATGTACAGATTTCAAACTTTTGGAAAACATTACAACATTGCGACATGGTAATGGAAAATGAGATTCAACATTGATCTGAATGGTAAACATTCAGGTTTTGATTTTGCTGGATCTGAAAGGTGACTAGAAATGCCAATAAATGGATGCTGACCAGATTTCAAAATTATAAGGATTCGATTTATGACATTTTTAAAGGAAAACACCCTGATTTGGGAAGGCTGAAATTATATTTCTTCTAATCAATGTGTCTAATAATTTTTTAACATAATATATGTTTTAAAAAATCATGCAAGGTAAAAGAATAAATTAAAGGGTGGGTATTTCAGCTTTTTCATATCAACTAAAGATTGTATTTAAAGAAGGTTTGGATTGGATTGGATTGGATTGGATTGGATTGGATAAGATTTTTTTAGGCACAAATGAGAAAGTTTGGAATATTCTTCAAATTCCCTGTAAATTTGATCAGGAAATACTGCATTTTGCTGAGGGGTGTTGAAGGGGGAACTTTTGAAATGTTCATTGGTTCCATGTCTTGCCAGGTTTTGAAGGTAGTTGCTTTTTGGGGTTTTTTTGTTAAACTGTCAAGTCTAAATAACCTTTGTTGACATTTCTTTGGGAAGTGTAAGGGGATAATATTTTCTCCTGCAAATTTCATATTGGAAATACATAACTTAGAGTGTATACTGATTTCTTTGGATTAATTCTTTCTGAAGTCTCAGGAAAACTAATTTATTACATTTTTTCCCTGCTCCTACCTACAAGTCCTCCTGTTTTTCAATTAACTCAGTTCTCACTGTTTCTCTACAATCATACCTATGATTGGTTTTCCCTCAGGAGTAATGGCAGCTGCTTTCTGTTGAATGTTAAATAGAGCAATTATATCTTCAAATACCATAAATGTCTACTTAATTCTCTAAATTGTCAATACTGTTTGTAAAGGATAAGTGAAAAGAAAAATATTTGCCCTCATGGTTTATTTAGAATGCAAGCTGCTACTGCTGGCTGTCTGCATGTATGTGGGAAGTGGCTGGCACAAAAATCTCATGAAATGCTATGCAATTCTTTGTGCTAGGAACAAAGAATAATTTTAAAAATCTATAATTTTAAAAATCTAATCTTTTGAGTGCACAAGGGATTATGAGTGATAACTTTCAGGTCCTAATTTTGGAAAATTGCAGTTTGATGCATAGGAAGAGAAAGCCAGAAATCTTTGACACCCTTTCACTACCAAAAGCTTGTATTTCAAAAGGAATGATGTTTTATTTTTTAATTACCAATACAATTCAATATTTTTTCATTAAAACATATCTTCTAGAATTACATATGCATCTGTTCAATGTAGATGTTTGTATTGTGGTTAAAATGTTCTATTTCTATTGATCCCATCAATTGTAATAGGATTTTCGTTTCTCCAAGTTCATGACAGGATTGTGATATACAACTTCAGAACACTGAAAGATATAAGGTGCTTTCAAAAGTTATGGAAAATATTTGCTGTATCCTGAAATGTTTCAAATGCAAGAGATTATAAACATTTGAATAGATTTTTTCCATAGGAATGGTGAAGGATATGTAAAAGCAAGGAATTTAAGAATTCAGAATTAAAATCAAATATGCTATCCTTACACTGAAAGTCACCTAGTAAGAAAAGGGCAGAGAAACTTGAGAGAGATATCCTGAAACTTTGGAATATATGCCAACCCAATATTTTTGAAAACATTCCCCCATTTTAAGAGAAGTATTAAATTTGGCTTTTAACAGGAATAACTTCTTAGACACAAGGAGAAGTCTCATTAAATACTTAAAACTTGATGATTCTGTAAAGGTCAAATGGCTAATATTAAATGTATTGCAAAGTGATCCATGTCAAAAGTAATTTCTGAGAAGCTTGGGTGAGAACAAAATAGTCCATTGCAAAATCACTCACTGTTAAGAGAGTGGAAAAAGCACTGCTTAGTTATTGAAGGCATCAGCTCTTGGATCTCATGACAGCAATGTGAAAATTAACATTCAAGCCATTTTTAATGTACTAGAAAATATTTGCAGGTTAAGAAATGCAGACAAAGGTATTTTCTAAGATAAATAATTAGTGGATTAATATGGATCAAGTATGTCTTTATTTATTCATTTCATCTATAATGTAAGAGCCTTTCTGAGCAGAAATTTCATTCCATTTTGCCATCAACACTCATCCTACAGGCTTTTTCTGCAATGGAACTGAGTGTTGTCTTTTTTCGCTATGATCTTTCTTGTTGTGCCAGGGGCTAAACTTATGGGTTTTGCTGTGAACTTATCTAAGATAAATTTAATAAGACTTCATCTTATTTATAAGTCAAAATTGTAAGTAAAAACATTGTAGTACAGATCTTCAGGGAAAGCAATTCCAAAGTTAGAACAGTAAACAAAATCATGGAGGAACTAACATTTCATCTTTCTATTTCTCTTGGAGAATACTGTTTCAGTACAAATTTCCCCACGTGCTATTTTTCTTTCCAAAACACTATCATTTTTTTCTTACAAGAAAATATTGTTATTTGATATTAAACACAAATTAAATAACTGAAAAGAAAAGGGTATTAGTACAGTGTATTTCTGGTGGTTTTAATCTGCAAATATTCTAAATGCTTTGTTAGTTGTGCATAAAAGCAAGGATTAGTATGTCTTAAAATTAAATTATGGCTATGGTTTATTAATAATCTAACTAAAAAAATTTCTACTACATAAATTAAAAGTTTAAAGGTTTTTTTAAAATAGATTTTAAAAAAAATTCTTTTATTCAAATGCTTTAAAAAATATGTGTTTCTTTTGAAATGTTATTACCATTGTCACACTCTGTGAATATTTTACATTTCATTAATATTTTACAACTGATTCTTCACAAAAAATCTGAATGGTTCTACATTAAAGATTTGTTTCTGATGCCTGTGGGACAAGAAATAGTCGTTCAACAGAAGCATTCACACAGTACCTTTGGAAACATCAACTTGTATTATACAGGTTTCTGTAATTTTAAAGAAGTAATAAATAATAGATAAGTTGATGACCTTGTTACCTCTACCTGCACAGCAAGAGAAGTAGGCTGTAATCTCTTTCTTGGGTTATTTTTGGGCCATGTTGTTTTT
The DNA here is from genome assembly GCF_000277835.1 of Geospiza fortis. Classification (NCBI taxonomy): domain Eukaryota; kingdom Metazoa; phylum Chordata; class Aves; order Passeriformes; family Thraupidae; genus Geospiza; species Geospiza fortis. The sequence goes on from NW_005054306.1 coordinate 6,103,709, forward strand.
GTTTTTGTCCTTTTGTTACTGGAGAGGTGTCTCTTTTGCTCATATCAGAAGAGTTTAATATCATTTCAGTCAGATAAGTACTGACATTATTGCAATTTCTACAATTTTTTGGAAATTATTTACTTGCTTGCAACATAATCTATTATATATGAAGTCACAAAGATAATAAAACCAAGAGTTTCTTAAGTACTGATTTGCCAGCACAGGAAAATGGGTTTGTTAATTTCTTAATTAAAATAAACTTTATCCTCAGAGTTGGTGGCACAAAGTGCAATGTGATTGAATGAATGCAATGTCTGTATTTTTTAGAGATTTTATTTTTTAAAAGATGAATAAGCAGCTATATACTCAAGCAAGCATTTTACTGAACTAATTTATGACTTTACAAAGCTAATTAAGGATGGAATGATACAATGATTCAATCAAGGACATGATTAAGAGTGATTCAATAAATCAATATGTGAAATTATCAAATCATCAAATGAATATAGCAAGTAATCAACTAAAATTACAAGGTTAATATGAGGAATCTGAGAAAATCACATTTAGTCCAGGATATCAACTGAGTTTTTCAGGCAATCAGAGCATTGACCTAGTTTCTGAAGTTCCTAGACTTTTACCAGGAAACTTACCTATCTTGGTTTCACTCAGAAAAGTAGTCACCTTTTTTGGAGCCTTTTGGCAATTCCACTTAGTAGGTTTAGTAAGTTGTTAATGTTTTTTTTTGTTTTTCCCTTTTGTGAAACAGCATTGTAACATAGATTCTAAATATACATGTAGAGATAAATAAACAATGTTCAACATGAGATTTTCTGTGAAGTTGTCCAAGGGAAGAATTGACAAAAGACCAGAAGGAAGAAGAGCTGGTATTCATATCTAGTAACAATTTTTGTTGGAGTGGTCAGTTATACCTTAGAAATACAAATAAACTAGTGGAACAATATGAGTGGAACTTTCTTATGTCAAAAACCCTCACAAAGTTCAAGACAGGATATCTCTTAGGAACCTTGTTTCCATGGAACAGAGAAGCGCATGAAGTTTACAAGAGAGAAAACTTTCCACAATCAGCAGAAGATTGAGGAGGCAGTAGGGCATTAAAACCTTCGTGTCTTTCTGGAGATGATCTATCCAGAAACTAAGCAACATGTGTCTCCAGTGTTTATGTTAATCTAGCCCATATAACATCAGCAAATTTTCCTTCTGGATTGCCTTGATCTTTATCTTATCCTTTCTTTGCTTTAGAAATCTCAATTCATTGAGATCCATTTAAATAGATCTAAGCATTGATCTCATGCTTTCACAGCAAGAAGTTTCTTAAGACTTACAGAGTGAAAGGTATTGTCATTAGTGACCTTTAACTTGAAATCTGCTGATATTATTCACACATATTATCTTGAACAGAAGAACCTGGGTCCAGAGATACATCAGAAGTCTAACTGAACCAAAAGAGACAAGACCCACACTGAGAGCAAATTTTATGTTATTGTATGAAAAGAGTCAATATAGTTGCCAAAACACATTCCTTTCTTTGGGCTTACCTTAGCATTCATTACATTTGTTTAAATAGTTGGGTATTTACATGAGAAGAATTAGGGAAGTGTATAAATTCAGAATTCATCTTAATAATTCCAAAGCATATCAAAGATTATATTTTCTGAGGAGTAATTAAATCAATAAAGATTTCCTTGCCAAGTAATACTTGGAATTGTCTTTCCTATAATTTAAAATCCTCACAGTAAGACCAGAAGAGTATTATAGCAGTTTCCCAAGTTAAGACAACTGTTCATTTGACTAAAGACCCAAAGGTCTAATCTTTAGCTATGACTAACAGCAAATGCTAGATGAAGAGTTTGAATCCCAGGAAGTATGCAGTGATGTACATACCAGTGGCTTTGTATTGCAGAGGAAATATCTTTAGGTCAACTCATTTCTGAAGGTAAATGTAAGCATGTGTGGTTGTCTGTAGTGAGGAGTTTCACAGTTTAACTAAATGAAGATGTGTAAATTTAGTGTAGGTGCATCCATATTGTTGGGGATATTTGAGCCTGATACCTGACACATAAGAACATTCATTATTTCTCTAGTTCTTGTTCACTTCCCCAATAGATTTTTCTCATTTGATGAATCTTGTATTCTCCACCTAATTTACCTGACTGAAGGTCTTCAGTCTGGTCCATCTTCCTTCATGTGAATGTCCTTCCATAGTTTTAAACATCCTTATCCTTCTCTTACACAAAGGCAAAATCTTGGAATCAATTATTTTTGTTATTTGGTTGGTTTTATTTACTATTAGAAAATATTCTGTTGCTAATGGATTAGGTCAATGCTAAAGCAAGCTGTATAAAATTGACACTGAACGTTCTAGTCATGGCAGCCAGAGATTTGAGACTTAGGTCAGGAAGCAGATTGAGAGTAGGAGTGAGTGGACAAAGATGAGTTTTTGTTTGTGAGGGGACAGCCTGACATCTGTCTCTAGGCAATAATGTCAATGGAAATATCAGAAAAGGAAAAATAATTTAACCTGTATTTGATATTTATTTCCTGGATGAAGTCCAGAACAGGACAGAAAAAGCAGGCAGACCCTAAACAGACATAATACACTTTTTAAAGAAATGCCATTAAGAATAAATATACGAACAGACTTATAAGCAAACAAGCCCAACTCTAAATCTTAATTTTGAGTCCACAGAGTGAATTGAAAAAGATTCCAATAGAATTGAGGTGGGAGAAATTAGGTTTCTTTTTGATTACATCTGGATACAAATTGGGTTTAAATTAGATTTGTGCTGCAAACCAAATCTTGCACAGGGAACTGATATATGTGTAGTTTTCAAGTTCACATTGAAGGTCCATTTTCTTGGCAGTTGAGGTAGTGATTTAGTGAAGTCCTTAATTACGTGCCAAATTATATGGAGTTTATCTCTATCTTGCTGAAGAAATGAAGCTCAAACTCTTCTAATGTATTTATATATCTAAAGTGAAGAAATTCAGTGGACTTTTTTTAAAGAGGACTGGAGATGAAGAATATGCATTTAAATTACCTGCAAGTAGTGTAGGATGACTAATTAAATATGACTGAAATGTGTATGCACTTTTCATAGTTTTAATAAGTGAAATTTTGTGTGAAAGAGGGTGAGAAATGGGAATATAGGAAGCAATTCTTTGCAGTGCTTAGATAATATAGTTGAGCTTCACTATTCCAACAAAAAGAACTGTGTTTCATATTTTAATATTATTTAGAAATATATTTTTTCTTTAATGAACAATGCACAAAGTTGCATTATCAAAAAAGGAGAGAATTTTAATCTCTTAGTAGAAATTTTTAGTTTAAGAATTTCAAAAAATATCGAGTGATTTGTGAAAAAATAACTGGCCTATGTTATGGACTATACTGATGGCACATTATCGATGTATGATTACACATAGTATTGTGATATATATGATGGTATTCTCACGTAATTCTCTATCTTAGAAAATAATTTAATTTTGTAGCTCTTATAATATTCATATCTTGACCATATGCAGCTTCATTAGCATTAGTGTTAATAGGTTTCAGCACATTTTCTGTGAAATCTTTTCTACACCTCATAAACAGATTATAGGTTGCTAATAACACTTACACAGTATTTCAAGGAACAAAAACAAAAATATCTTTGAAATAAATAGGTCACCACTTCATCTCCATTACTAATGAAAGTGAAGAAGAATCACACACAAAAGTACCCAGAGATGACATGCAAATATTGATTCTGGAGCTGTAGAATGTACTCAGCATTGTTTTACTTTATTTTGAATCAATAAACTTATCAGTTTAAATTACTTCTTTCATATTAAACAAAGAATTAGTGAAAAATTGAGGTATGAGGGTGAAAAATTGAGGTATGAGGATGAAAAAAATGACCATTTCTATATATACTCTCTTTTCAAAACTACTTTTAATAGCAAGCTTTTTTCATTAATTTGAATCAATAGCAAAAGTTAATGATCAGCTGGCATATATAAAATTTTTATTCACCCAAATATGTTAGCTTTGCATTTGAACAAGTGATATGTGTATAAAAAACCCAAACCACCCCCTTCCTCATGAACGTTTTAAAATTATTATTTTAGTAGAACTTCATGCATACACTTGTACATGCACACACTCATACACATACATATACGTAGGTCTTCAGGGTTTTGAGCAGCCCTGAGCTCAACTTGGTTGCTTCATAAGGTAAAAGGAAAGTTCATGATCTTACATATTAGAAGTGCACACAAAGGGAAAATCTTAAAATTTTTCTTGTCTAGAAAAATTCATGGAAGTATTCACCTGTTCTAGTGAATTGGGTAAACGAGCTTATTTTATATTCAGAACTATTTTCACAAGGAAAAAGAGAATAAATTCAATTACAACATTCTTGAAAAGCAAATTAATTACACTCTATGAAATATCATTCATTCATCAAGGTACTAACCAGTGCAATCACATTTCTTTAAACTTAGCAGTGATTTCAAAAACTTCAGAAGAGAGTGGATTTTTGTGTAATTTTTGTGTTTAAAATGAAAAAAATTAAAATTACCCTGAGTGTTTATGGAAACATATGCCATGCTCTGAATTCACAGAAGTTCTTCTTTACAGAAGTAGCTAAATATTTTGCTGGATATTAAAATGTGACTACAAGCCAGTTAAAAACTTTTTTACATTTTGATGCATTTCCCTCACTGCACATTTGATTTTCCCCGTTATGGCTGTGGTTTCTGACATATTCATGCAACCCAAGAATCCAGAGGGTAGATTGATTTGTGGAATGTCAGGTTTCCTTGCAAAGCATTCAAAACTGCAACACTGACTGCAGGACAAATGTATGCTCTTTAGGGGAAATACATCAGTCATGGAAATGATCATGCTGTAAGTCCTGTTCAATACCTTACAGCCTATTAAACAGAAGTGAAGCAAGTTTGCTTAGGATATTATGACAGATTGTGAACATGAATAATAGTAATGCATTCCTGTAGTCTTAGATTGTCAATATTAGCATGAAAAATTATCAATCATTAATCCATCAAAGAATGCTGAGTTTCCAAGTCTCGGTTATTATTGAATTCCTGTATTTGAAGGAATAGCAAATATAATGAAACAGATTTAGTGATTGAGTTTAGTGGAGCATCTTATTGAGTTGTTATACCAAAAGGCTTTCTTCATCACCAGTAAACCTGAAGATTTAAAAGAGGTATTTTATACTAGATCACAAAGATAATGAAAGATACCAGAAGGTCTCAATATAATCTACCTCCAGGAAACCGATTATGGTAATGTAACCATAAATTTTTTTCCTGGTCCTGGAAGAAAATAAATCATCTTTGTACATCGAAAGTTTCTGAGCTGAAGAACTGTTCATTACAAAGTATCATAAATCATATATGGCAAATGACACAAAGTAAACCACTATTCATTTAGGATCCTTGCTCTAAACACACTGAAAACTCTCATTGGATTCCTCTTAACACAAACAGGATTTGGTCATTCCTTCTGTTGAGGAGAAGTAAAAATGTGAAATTAATGATCTGAATGACATATTCTACAACATGAATAAAGCTCCAATGGTGTGGACAGGGAGACAGACTGCTATGCTGAAAATGCCAGTATTTATTAAAGCTGACATATCTCTTCCATTGCTTGCATCTTTCCTCTTTCTCTCCTAGAGTCAAGAGGGGGAGTGGAGGAGTGTTGCAATTTCTGTGTGTCTAGGAGTTGCATTTCATTCTTCCATGAGAGCCAAAAAAATATCTCTGGCACTGAACTGCTAGAAGTCAGATGATTCTTTTCTGACTTTACTTTCTGCTGGCTACAACATGCTGAAATACAGCTGTCCTGGAAACACATATATACACTTATATATCATGATGGTAGCTGCACAAAAATATTTCCAGTCTTGATCTAGTGAAAGAACTATTTATATTTGTGTAATGATCAGCACAGGGGAGAGTCCTACTGGCTGTCACCATGTCATACTTTTACTGGGAGAAGAGCTACCCGGCTTTAGTCCTCTTTATGCCTCCCTTTCCATTCCCTTTCCAATAGTTCATGTGGTGCATTGCATTTAAGCAGTTAAGGTTTTACAAAAACAAAGAAGAAACAAAACCCCTCAAAGAGATTTAATTATGAAAATAAAGACCAAAAGAAATTATAACTACAAAAATATTTAAATTAAAAGTGGTAAAAGCCCTTTTTTCTAGTAGACCTGTGATGAAGGGTGTTTAAATACAGTATCTGATTCTCTTTAACTGGAGATTTCAAAATAGGTCTAAAAATGTTTTTCTTACATTCTCCTCCTCCCAGCTTCATCACTGGGAAGTTCTTAGCTGGAACCTGGCTAAATATTTTCAACAGAATCCTATTGAAAACACACAAGCTAATTTATTTCACAGTGAATATGAAAAATATGCAAAATTTAAGTTTTAATTTGTATTGGCTTTCATACTAATGGTAATGTGAGCTTTCAGCTTATATTTCTACTTACTAACATTCTTTTTCAACAGTAGCATTACATTTGAAGATTTGATTGGAACTTGTTTGAATAAGAAAATAGTCAGAATTGTTTTCTGTTTCACCAAAACATGTCAAAGAAAATTGACATGTATTTCTTAGAATGCAACAACATAACAATGAAGTGACAAGCAATGTCTTTAAAATGTCTTCAAGGTTGAAAGCATATTAGAGTAATAGCCATTAGTATGTGCCTTGCTAGGAGTTCTGCAGCACAGTATTATATTTGATTACTCAACTAAAAACAGTCATCCATTAACCCCCAGAGTTACAGCTTCCTCATCATGCCTGAGGCCACATCACCTAGTGTGTCCCCATTATTTTAAATGTTATAGGAGGAACACTAGGACATACAGAAACACCCTGAGGTCACTCTTTGTCATTTCAATAAAAGTTATGGAAGGAGATGTATCCCCTTTCCACTGTTACCACAATCAGCAGCGCAGTAACATGGGGGAGGAGTTTGGCATGAATATTCAATGATATTAATGGTTAAGCCTCAGTAGGACTAGAAGAAAAGCTATGGGGAAAGAAAAGTGTTCTTGTCAGAACAAGACTAGTATTTTCATTTCTCTGAAAGTATGAGGGGATTTCACTACTTCCTTCTACTAAAAAATGCAGAACTACAAAAGGGAGCATTAATAAGCTGGTAAGAGTGTATTCCAGCATAATGATACACACAGCACTGTAGCGGGGTTCTTCTGTGGAAGATATTTCATAATTAAAAAGGAGGTCGCAATCTTGGCTACTAAATTATTTTTGTGCAGTAGAACAATCCTATCCTGACATTTAAAAAATAAATATATGTAACTCATGAAAATACATATGTAAAACTACCACCTAAAATTTTAATATTTTCCTGTATTTTAAATTTATTTAATTAATTTATTGGTGCTCCACTTTTGACTATCCTCTTAAAAATTTCTGGGAGCAGATATAATTGTGGCCAAAATTCCTGATTAAAATAAGATCTCCATCCATTGACATAAGTTACAACTGTGGTTCCACATCATCACAACAGTGATGGAATTTGAGGGCTTAAAAATGCTGGATCCTCAGATACATTGTGATCTTTGATAAAAACCAGTAACTCATACTGATAAATCACAATTGTGCCGAAACTGCATTATGTATTCTTTGTTTTATTTATTCAAACAAAACCAAACATAAAAGGAAATTGCACAAACACACTTCTAAGGAAACTGAACCACCCATCACAATAAGGTTAAAATAGTTGTTGAAACCTATGGGTATAAATTTAATCTTCATTACACCACTTTGTCTTTGTAACAGGAAGTATTAAAAGTAATAATTAATTCTTGATTGTCAAACACTTAAGGAGCTTTTGAAAAATTGACATGCAAGTTCAAAACATCCTTTTTTTACTGTGGTGACTCACACAGATCTTAATATTCTACTTGATAAAAGAACTATTCATTTCTCTGCTTAATATTTTTGAGGCTGTTTTTTTTTTCCCTGTGTTAGGTTCAAATTCAAATAGTAAGCTTTCTTGGGCAAATCAGGGCAGCTGGACATAAAAGTCTGTATGCATGCTGTCTTTCCACTCAACCATGTAATGCAACACTTTGCTATCTCCATTAAAAGACTTACTTTGTACCATATCATGCATTTCATAATATTTCCATCTAAATGCAGATTTTTCTGTTCCATGTGTAGCATCTAGTCAGGTTTTCCATAAAAATACCAGCGGGACAGAACATTGAAATTCATTTTGCATATTAAAGAAATCTCTCCTAGATTCCTTTTATTTGTTTTATCAACTCAAGCAATAAACAAGAAAATTAGAGTTTCAGCAATGATGGAGAAAACATTTATGATTTTATCAGATGCAATTTCTTTTTTCCTTGCTTAGACAATTTCCAGACTCTTAGGAGCAGGTAATTTTAAAATGTTGCACTGATGAATGGCATAAGACCATATATATCTTTTAACCCAACTGCAGTACATTTGGCATACATTGCCCAATGAGAACTTCACTTTGAGTAGCACACATATTGAATGCTTTTGTTACCAGTATTTACAACACATTTAATATCTGTCCCATAGGAATTAGTTTTCTTTGAAAGCATTATTGCAAATGTCATAATATTTTCTGATATCGCTCTCTGGTGTGCACAGGTAGAAAAAAAGCACAAAAAAAAAGAGAACAACAGAAATAGAACAGATTAGACAGCAGAGCTGTCATTGCAAGCACTCTTTTCTAATCCTAAGAAGAGAACCCAGTCAAAACTTTGATTTTCAAGCTGCATAAATACAACTGGACTAGATTTATGTTGTAATAAGTTGTTTATTAGAAATTCTTTTATTGCACATTAATCAAAAACAGAAAAAGAATGCAATTTTTTAAAAAAACAACCCTTTAGAGAATGCCTACTATGACCTCCCATGTGAGTGTGCCTATATATAATACTACAATTTTCAAAAATAGATAATATATTTGACTTTTACGTATTGATTTTCTCTATTACCTGGTATCTTGTAAACATAAAATTTGTGGTTTAGAGTCTTTTATTACAGTTTGTGCAAAAAATATAATGAATGTCTATGCTTGATTCCTTTATTTTTATGAAGTCCTCCTCAACCGCTCAAAATTTCACCAGATCAACAATACATCACCATCTTAGTGCAGCTGTAGCTCAGCCTTGCACAGATATGTGTGATAAATTCAGGAAGCCTCTGTTCTCCTTCTATTATTTCAGTGCTACTGCTGGGATGCCCCAGAGTGATGGAAGAAGCTGCACTTTGTTTGCTGCTGACCTCCTCCTTGTAAGACCCTTGTTTTGATTTTATCTTGGGACAGAACTGGAAGTGCTTTTCTGCCCTGAACTACCAAAGTAGGAAGGACATGGGCAGGTAACCCAGAGTACTTTCAGCCCTGGAGATCTTTTTTTTAGGGAAGGCTGGCTTGGCCCCCTGCTGTCACCAGCCTTCTGCTTCCTGTCACCAGCAAGCAGGACTCCAGAGACCCTGAGCTCACTTGCTGTATCTCACCTGCCTCTGCCCCTGCCCCTTCATTTTCTGAATTCTTCCTGGCAAAGATTTTGTTCCTAGTAGGAGAGCTTTTTCTTCTCCAGTTTTTCAGACTGTACAACCCAAGGGGTGGTATACAGTTAAGTAAAAACTTTCAGCATAGACATGGCCAGACTGAATTCCCAGCCATGAAAAAAGCAAGGAAATTGATGCTTTTACAGTGTTTGGTGTCATTTCCAAGAATGGTATATTTATAAATAAAATTACATAAATAAAAAATAATCAGAAATAGCACTTTTCCAAGATCTAACAGTATTTTGCCAAACTTAAGTGAATTAATCTCACAGTTCACTGGCTGTACAGTATTTATCTCTCCATAACTGTACTGATATGTGTGCTGTTTTATCTTAGGGAGAATATTATTTACATGCCTTAATCTTCATCTTGGTTTGCTAAAATATTCTTATTCAAATTTGCCATGAATGCAAAGTAATATGCAATTATTTGTAATAGAGGGAAAGAGCAACTTCTGGATCAGAGCACATTTAGGTTGCAAAGCTATCATCTAAAATATCAAAATAAATATTAACTTCATTAACATTTGCAAATACTTCAAGGTTACTCCAAAAATCATCAGAAAAAAAATAATACAATTAAGACTAGAATTACTGTGTTTTTATTCAAACACAGAAGAGAAATAATCCTCTTTCCATTTTACAAGAGACTTGTGTTGTTGAAATATTATTGTCGTGTCATGGTTGTTTGAAATTTAGTTGGTCAGGATATGGTGTGCTGGTGCAGGTAGCAGGAATCCTTGTGGGAACACAATGGTTTCGGACACACAGACAAACTGGAGTGAGTTCAGTGAGGAGCCCCAAACTGGGACTGGAGTACTTGCTCCCTCAGGGAAAGGCTGAGAGATGGGGCTGGCTTAGCCTGGGGACTGATGGCTTCAGGAGGTAATGCTGGCAATGGCACTCAGTACCAGAAAGAAAGCGGGGAGGTACCTGAAATGTTCTGGCTGGAATATTTCATAGGCTTCTTTGGTTTATGAACCAAGGTTACCCCTAAGGAGTTAATTCTGTCATGCCATTTCCTCAAACCATTTGTCTCTGAAAACAATGAAGGACTTTTCATATGGAAAAATTTATTGAAGAGGAAACATGAACAAAAGGAATAAATTCAACTCCTGACTGTAAAGGAGCTACTGTTTACATTTGACTCAGTTGCTGCTGTTTCTCAGGACAGCAGTCTGGCTGCATGACTACAGGTGACATCAATGACTACAGGCGACATCAAGTAACCGGAAGGGCTCATTGACTGTGCTAGAAGTTGGAGTACTGATAGGATGTGCAGCTTCTCCTTCCCTTATTTCCATGGAAAAAGGGTTTCACTTTTTGCTAACAACACTTTCTGGGCAAATGACTTGTGCTGCTCTCCCAGGAAGACCTGCTCACAGTGCAATGCATGCTGCAGCCCTGAGAAGTGAGAGAACTCACTCCCTTAAGAACCGGATTTGCTCCCCAATACACAGCAGCCATTTCAGTCAGACAGGAATTTTTGGTTTGGGAAGGCAGATGATTCACTAAGAATGACCCTGGAGGAGCTAAGGATCTGTGGCATAAATCTCAGGGTATAATGGCTTTCCTTTATTCCCTTCAATGATTTTTGTTTTAATGGTCAATTATGTGCAATATAAAAATAAATATGAAAGAAGAGCAAAGATTTTTTTATTAATTCTTTACTTTCTCAAATTTCCCAAATTAGAAATTAATTAACTTTTTCACACTTCTTGTTGTTTGGGTCTTCCTCCTCTCCCCTGCCCCCCACTGTTTTCCCTTAAGAAAACAAAGCCCACAAAACAACAACGAAAAAAACCCAGTTGTGATTGTGTTTACATATCATGAAGCTATTTTTCTATGTGTATTCTTATACACAGTACAGCTCATCATTGTCTGTAGTGATCACCAATAGTTTCTTTTTCAAATCAATTTTTCCTGTTTTAATGTCAAAGAAATTCTTTCCTGTATAGAAGACTACAGAACAGTCTTCTCTACTGCATACAGTTTTGGCTTTCTTCACTCGTCTCAAGAGTTATTTTAAATTTAAGTAGAGCATTATAAGACACTCTTTTCAGTTGCAATATCAATGCATACTCCAATTTTTTCTTCAAATAAATCTTTGGACTGTTCTTTAAACTGACAACTACAAAAGTGATTGACAATCTTCACTATTCCACAGGCTTCTTTCTTACTTTGACATGAGTCTTACGTGAGACTGCCACATGTATCAATATGTTCACCATATCATCTTCTTCTGGTGCTATCACTTCCTTGTTTATTATTTACATTTCATCAAAGGTCTTGTCACATCTCTTCTGAATTCCCTTTAAAAATGGGGTATTTTGTTCTATTGACTATAGTGGCGATGTGGAATTAAAGTCAATTTACAAATTCAGCATTTACAGTGAGGACCGGATGCCGTCTAAAAAAATCTATCAAAGTAATTGGAAATCCATTTGATAAAATATTCTGAAAATAATCTATGATGAAAAGATGTACTCATGCTTACTAAGTAATACAGCTACTGGTGTTGATTGGATAAAGACTTTGAATTGCTACTAATTGATTGCATTACTGGACAGTGAGATTTTAAACAAATGCAGCATCCCTAAAATGTTTTCTTCTTTGCAACCTGATTAATTTTGTCTTATCTTGCCAAACTTTTAATCATAAGAGAAAGAAAACAAGCTCTGAATTATTTTCAAGCACTATTTCATCCTGTGACACAAAGATTTAGGCTAATTCATGTACTTATGATTAAAAGTGATAAAAATCTGTGTTTTACTTACTAAGTAATATATATTTTGAACAAAAATAAGATCCAGGAATAGGCAATTAAAGGCATAGATGTAGTATCACTTTAATTGTTTCAGTACTGATGAAAGCTATCATGAAAGATACTGATATTTGCAGCTTTTTAACAATTGCATTTTTCCTTGTGCTTCTTTCACCCCTGATCATCCATTTTATTAATATTTTGGTAGCATAAATAAGGTCATAAAACAGCTAATGACTGAATCACATTGATATGCCTTGCCTTTCCCAGACAATCTCAGGCTGATATTTTTATTTTCACACACACACACAACTGTTTTTTTAAAAAAAGCAAAATGTTCTTTTCCTTTCCCTAAAAGAATTCTATTAACAATTTTATTACCATAGGTTGGGGCATTTGTGTTTTGGATCAAAGGCTTGCCATCTGTTGTTTGGAAGAGATGCATCTGCATCTTTGTTTCTTCTGATGAGCAAAGTGGGAAAGAAGAAAAAGAAGAAAGGTCATTTCCAAGAAGAGTTGTTTAAAAGGCCCTTGAACAAAAATCTCTGACTTTTAAGAATTCCACTGTGTTTGGATCTGCCTTGCTCTAAAGTACAAGTCCTCATACGTATGTCCTGTCTCAGCTGCCAAGTGATTTGCACCAGTTAAAGGTTGAACTGCCTGTTCCCAGGCTCTGTCTTATGTGCTGATCCACAGACAGAGCTGTGGCCCACTTTCTCACTCAGCTCCTGCAGGCACTAAACTTCAATTGCAGCACATTGAGGGGATTTTCATACGGATGCAAGAAAAGTAGGAGCAAGAGCTCAATACAATAGTGACTCACCCATGTAGCGACACACTTTTGTTCCCTTTTTCTCAGCACCAGACTGGACAAAAGCAACATGGCAATCAACATCCTTGCTTCAAAGAGAGGATTTAAGAGTTGTACTGAGGTAGCAAAAGGAATAACTGAGAGTCAGATGCCTAAGAAGGCAGCTGGAGTCTCTTGTATGCACTAAGAGCCTGTAGCAGGTTGGCTCAAGAAAATAGGGTAACTGTGAATGGAGTGAGTAGGAAGAGACTGCAGAAGGAAATCCAGAGCATCTGAGGTGAAAACAGTGTTTGTGACAATATACAGAAGTTGAAGTACAATTATTATACTCTTAATCATTTTAAAACTCATTTTAAACCTAGGTTACATGTACTTACATACAGAGGTAAACATATCCATTTCTGGCCCTTGTGCAGGAAGCTGGTGTTATAACCTTGTAATTAATTAGTTAATGGCAAAAGCCCTGAATATTTTAAGACAGGTAATGTTTCATGGAGATATGAGCAATTTTGTAAGTTTTGTTCATCCACCTTTGTAAAAAATTTAAAAAATACAAAAATCTGTTTCTGTCCCTTCTTTTTTCTTCTTTCTAACATATTCAAGTTATAGTACATGAGGATTTTAAATACTAAAAACTAAGAATTTAAAAGTTAGGATGAGTTACTTTTCACTGCTTCATCACAAAACAGGATCTTGTGGCAAATCTCAGGTACAAACCGAGTATTTGGTCTTTTTGAAATCACTTTGATACTACTTTGCTCTACTGAACTCCATTCAACAAAAGATATTTTCAGATATGAGGCTGTAAATTCCCCAAATTTATTTTAAATGTTGGTTCATTTTGATTTCCCCCAGCACAATCTCTGCCTTGTGTGGGTTCATTTTCTTCATTCAGGCACTACTAGTCTTCATCCAGTAGCTGTTCTTGGCCAATGTTTGACCCCATCTGGCACTCTCTGGTGAAGATACACATGATGAGAGCTGAGCTGCTGCACTAAACTCATGATAATTCTACCATTCTTAGGATCTATTTGTGGATGTTGAATAGGTTCAAAAAAAGAAATTACAGTTGTGAAATTACACTTTGTCAGGAGACAAACTTGACATTTCCTGTCACCTTCTTAAAGCTGTGTTCACCCAGAGACGTTAGACCATTTTGATATATTCATTAGGCAGCCTTCCCATTTCTTTCAGTAATCTTTCATGGTTACTGTCAACATCAAATGTTGCATAGAGGTCAACAAAGATGAGAAATTATATATATCCATCACTGCCATTATTATCCTGAGATCTGGGTTCTGATTTGCATCCAGATTGTGTTGAGGTTTGGACGTTTGCTACAGCCCGGTTGTTTCTTCCTCAAATAGTCTGTCATTGCTATAAGAACATCACAGAAAATATCAGTAAAGTTGTGCCCCTTGTGCTGGGACTGCTGTCACCAAGACTCAAGGATCAATAGAAGTGACCATGGCTGTCTTCTGGTTTCTTTCTATTCATTAGCTTCAGCTTGAGAGGCATGGCAGAACTCTGCCCTATGCCTGTGAAAAGAGAGGAGGGACTTCAGTGAGAAGCAGAAATAGGAACCTGCATCAGAAAATGGCCAGTCATAAAGCTCTACTTCATGACATCTCAGGGATGTAGTAAAATGAAAATCTATCCACTGGGCAGCAGGTCAACACACAAAAAATATGGCTTTGATTTGTGAGCTGTGTCATTAGCTGTAGATATAGCACCACATAGAATCCAGCTTCTGTGTTATCATAAAAGCTCTGTGAGAAGAGCATTTCTAATAAAGGTCTTCACTTCAGGGTATCATAGAAATTATGGTCAGTAAAAAGATTATGCCAAAATTTTGGATACAAGAACTAGTAGTATTAGGACTACATTAGCTATACCATTGCTAAAAAAAATGAAGAAAATTGGAAATTTTATAGCTGAGTTTAAAATTCTTTCTGGAATTTTACTCAGGAAATTGTGCCATCAGTGCAAATAAATAAGCTTTTATTTTTCTTTAGAAAAAACAATGGGGATGAAGGAGAAGAATATAAATATATCAGCTGAAAAAATATTCTTAATAAAGCACATTAATGAAAAATATAAGCAAAATTTTTAAGTTTTTAAAATGTAGCTGTTAATCATATGTGTCAAGGAAAAGGCAGTTTAGGAAAATGCTCCGTAACTGTTGAAGTTCATTTGGTTACCTTGAAAAAGCAGGCATGTAAAGTCACAACACTCCCTTCTTGCTTGCATGGTTTATTAGCTCTTGGCCAATATGGGGCCATGATGCCCCCATATTAAAGAAAAGCCTTCATAATACTTCAAGAAAAATATCTTCTAGCTAAGAAATATTCCAAAATATAGAAAGCATGTAGCTTCCAGCAGCACTGTAGATATTTTTCCATCTAAGACTCAGGGATCTATTAAGACAATGCATCACATACTTCATGAATTTTAAGACACACAGCTTTTAGATGGAAATGTAGAAATACATCTGGACATCCAAGTTTACTTTAAAGTCCAGAGAGCCAGTGTCTTGGTTTGGAAAGACAGGAGTCTGCTAAGGAAGGCAGGAGCCTCCCCTGAAATTGTGAATGTAAACCCTCCGCACCCCTCCAAATTGCTATAATTTTAAATTAAGGGGCTCTCAGGCAAAGATATGGGAGCAGGAAATAACAGTTCTTTAATAGGGAAGAAATAAAAAGAATAAAATAAACAATACAGTCTACTGGAACAACACTGACAGAGTCAGAACCCAACCTGACACCCTGTGGGTCCGGGTGTTGGTGGCAGTCCGATTGAAAATGTGGCTGCAGTCCTCTGAAGTATCAGGTGTGGTTCTGTTGGAGCAAGGGGGTTCTGTAGAGAAGGATGTAGTCTTCCTCCTGAAGATCCAGGAGGAAAAGGCAGCTGCTGTTCCTCTGGGGAATCTCGTGGAGAAAAACTGAGTTGCAATTTCAGAATCTGAGTATATGGGGTAGCAGTGCTTGGCTCCTCCCTCTGGGCGGAGCATCTCACAATGGGATGTTATAGTTCTTATCAGTCATGCACTGATATTCAATAGTCTGTTATCAGCAGAGGTCCCCTCCCGAGGAAGGTGCGAATGTGGTCATTCAAAGAGAGAGAGATAAGGCAAACTGCTCACTTGACAAGGTAATCAGCCATACAGATGGTAATGGAAAACATCTTGCATGCAATCTTCAACAGCCAGCCAGGTGTCCGGAAATATGATTCACAGCTATGGCCATGTTGAGGCAGACAGCAGAGAGTACAGAGGTTTTTGGGACAGCCAACACAGCCACACAATGATCTCATGCAGAACACCTTTATGAAGATTGTTACTGTTTAGATATTTGAAAACTGTGGCTGATAAATATTTAATCCAAAGAACACTTCAAGCCATGTAATTTTCTCCCATATGAAGCTTTACCCTAATTTTACTCAGGTCTGAGACTGTCATGAAATTTAGTCAGGGACTGACTTCTTAGATGTCCTGAGCAGAAACCATGTGTGTTTGTCCACAAGCAACCTGAGTAATTAGGTTATTATTCAGATTATTTTAACTCCCAATCTGAGGCAAGATTCTAAGATGTCTGTTTCCCCCCCTCCTACAATTTTATTGACCTTTTCTCAAGAGGAAAGGATGTTTTTCTTTAAAAAATTGTATTTCTTTAACGCTGTGTTCCAAACTGATAAGAGATGAGTGCCAAATTACATCACAGATATAAAGGAGATCATTTTTTTGCCATAAGGTGCAAATAGCAGGCAAAGGTAGGAATAAAAACAACTGAATTATGGATATTAATATAATCTGTTGGAAAGCAAAGTGGACACTCAGATTTCCACTATGTGAACTGCTGAATATAAGTGTTTTTTCACTATCTAAGGAATTATTTTTTCCTACATTCACCTTCAAATGAAGTGTTTGCAAATATAAATGGACAGAAGAAACATATGATCCCCAGGATTAAGGAATTTGAGACCCCTCTTCTGCAATTTTAACCCACAAAATGATGATGACTAGTGAAATTGGCATTAGACCCATGTCATATGCAGATTTGCATCACCTATCGAGAGGTTAGCCTGTCAATATAAAATTTTTTATCAGCGAAGGAGATTTAACCTCACAGCTGGCATAGTTAGATGTACATGTGTGAATATTCATGGCATCTCTCCTGGCAGTCAGGAACTTACGCTTTAGTTGTGTTCAAGAGCATAGCCATGATTTCATTTAAAAATGAAAAAATTCTGCACAGCCATATTTTGCTTCAAACCACATGATTTCATCATTTAGCTCCAAATAGCAAATAGCAGAAAAGTGACTTTTCAAAGATCTTTTCAACTGGTAAAATTCTCCAATACTCAGTTTTTAACTAACACGTGTTTCTGGTTTTCTGCTATATTTTTAATTTGCAGGATTTTATTTCCAGGGTAAAAAAAAAAAATTGGATGTTAAAAGAAGGGTTAAGCACACTGATGTGAAAATTGAAGCCTAAAAGTACATCGAAACCTTTTTCTGTTTTTCCATTTTACTGGGAAACCTTATAAGAATGCATAATACAAAGTAGGGAAATTTCCATCTCAAATGTATGGATTGAAGATATTTAAATAACAATACTGCCATTTAGACATTGTCTGAGTGAAAAGAATTTTCAGACCTTTGAGGTTCATCTTTCACTAGTCAAAATGTAGCTTCTGGCAGTTTGCATGCTGCGTTGCCAGATTAAATGATAATGTTCCTTCAGGTACGCGCTACACAGGAGAGAAAAATTAAAGCCTTGGAAAGAGATTCCTGCTCCTCCTAGGGTCTTTTTATGGTAGGTTAATGACCAATAAAATGTGCTAGAAAAAGTCTCCAAATCATGGAGATGCAGGAAATGAATTTTCAAAGACTTTTCCACAAGCTCTTGCTCAGCAGCCCTGGAGATAGGCGGATATATCAGGAGAGGGTTGCAGCTTATCTAAACTCATGTCTCATTTGGGGTGGGCACCACACAGCTATTGCAGTGAGCTATATTGAAGCAGCCAAGGGCACTAGCCTGCATGTCTGCAAATTGTTTGTTCCACTCTTAGATCTCTGCTTTTCATGGATCTGGTCATGGGGAATAGCTGATTACAAAGGTGTCTTCTGCTAGGATTCGCTGCTAGATCTTCTAAGCTTCAAAACCAGTCTTTTTTTAATTTCTTTATTTTCAAGTTGAATCAGTGACTTTTGTCTTTTGCCATCCATTCAGCAGCAAGTATTCTAGTGAAGGGATCCAGATACAGCCTGGATACATGAACAGAACTCAGATCTCTTAGAGCACACAACACATCTGTATCCTGATGGGTTCCAATATCTTACAAGACCAAGCTCTTCTTGACAATTTCAAATATCCCACAAGAGCAGGCTCTTCTTGGCTAGTCTGAATACTGTCTGCAACCTAGCCATGGTACAAATAACTGTTTCTGGCACAAAACCCTATCTCCAACTCTTGCATCTTGGCATTGACTTTTTTTTCTTTTGCAGCAGAGGTACTAGAGACATGCGTTCCAGGAGTGCAGAGAACAGGGGGAAAAACTAGTAAAGAAAAATATGGAACAAGGCAAAACAGTTCCAAAACTTACTGAAAGTCTATTCCTAAATTCTCTTATGGAAAATCTAAGAATTTTTCATTACACAATGTGAGTTTTAGCAGTGCTTCAGTCACTTTTCATCTCATGGCAGCAGTTCCTGGTGATAATATTGTCAGTGAGGATTATCACTCAGAATACTAAAAATGTGACACCTTCCACCTATGAAAACTGTACCTAAAGTGTATGTAACAAATACATACAGGACATTCAACAGATTTGAACAAATACAAACTTCAGGATGAACTTTTGTAGGACGAAGTTCAAAAATAAGGAAACAAAGTGGCGACATTAAGCGTGGAACATTCAAAACCTTTTTCATTCCCCTGTAACATTTTTTTATCACATTTAAATGTGAAGACAAAATCTATTTTCAGGAGTCACACAGAGATATGCCTATCTCAGCTTGCATAGAGATGAAAGGGAAAGCAGAATTTTCCTTTCCTGAGAATGCCTGAAGGCATAAAAAAATTCTGGATTACAAAGTTCTAAACTCTCTGCACTGGATCAATGGTATACTAATATCTTCATGTATCTAACATATATTAAGTAGTCAACTTGACAAGCTATGCTTGCTCCAGCTAGTATAGATGGGTTGTATCTCATAACATATTTTAAATTATTAACTACAGAAAACCAGAGACATTATATAACAGTTTAAAAGCAAGAAAACAAAAAGATAAAACCACCATTATTTTGCATACATTTCTCAAATAATGTTCAACACCTGCCAGTATGACAACTTCAGATGAATTTAAATATACATGCATATTTCCTGATTTAAAATATATTGTATAAATATTCAAACCAGGCCAGACCAGAAGTAGGCTAAAAAGAGTTATTTATC
>NW_005054306.1:6123369-6195044 GCF_000277835.1 Geospiza fortis
CTTAATATGTGATGTACACTTGCTATAGGAGAAGGAACACTGAGAAGGATGAAAAAAAATGCTGTTAAGATTTTATATTTTCTCTTTACTTAATGTTTGAAAGAAAGAAAAAGCCATTACTTTTGTGAATACTGGGGCACTATCAGGATTGGCTTTCCATTCAAAGAAGAAACGGAGTTTTTCTAATGTGAAGCAAAGAAACTGCATGCTGCAATGCATAAAATGAAAGTACCTATTAAGCCAAATTAAATTGCCTGCCTGAATGGGTTGATGCTGCTGTTTTTATACAGGACTGAAAGATATATTAGAAATCTCCCAGAAAGAAAATACATGAGATTTGATTTTTTTCTTTTCAAAAGAACAGATATTACCTTCTACTGTAAATTCATTGCTAAGGCTTTGAATTTGTTCTCAAAGATAGGTGTACAAATGTGCTTGTGGTACTCCTGCCAAAAAGTCTAGAAGTTATACACTTTATTAAATATTATCCAGTGACTTAAAATAACACGATGATGTTCTCCAAGACAATATATGGTGCATGACAATCAGTTTGAAAAGTCTGGAGCTAGACACAAGCATCCATCTTTATGCTTGATGTGGGCAATGGAATGGTTTTTCTAACTGCCACTGTATTTATTGATCTAATAAAAAGCTTTTGAGCTGATAGCCCTTGAGATGGTGAACATGAATTCAAATATTTCCTATTTTTTTAATAATTTTTTACATAACTATGCACAGCTGGTGGCAAACCAGGCTATTATGAGTTATTGCTTACAAAAATGGTCACAGCCGGTATAGAATTTGAGCTTAGCTTGTCTGAGCAGATAGAAACATTTCAGTTTACATTCCTAGTCATTGACAATAATAAGTTTGTATTAGACCTTGTTTTTCTTACCTTGATATTCTCTATAACTGCGTAGGCAGATCTTTTGAAGGTAGTATTCCATGCTTTCGCCACTTTTCTCTAATAGACTTTGGAAACCCTGCTCCTTTTATTTCTAATCAGATTTCCATACAGTTAATCATCTAAATAAATATATATTACTATTCATTTGACATCAAAATGGATATTTTTAAATTCTACATCATGTACTGCTATGATCACTTATATTTAGCAGTAACATGCTTCTAAATGAAGCATGTCCCCTGTCCACTTAGTCTTTGGTTGACCTGCAGTTTATTTCTGGTCATTTCTTTTAAGGTCTTGTGTGACCATAGCAGCTGAAATGAACAGTGCAATTTCCACAACAGATCTCCTTCACACTAAATGGCAGTCCAAAATGTCTAGATGCTGGAGATTGAACAATAAAATTTGTTCTTAATACATACGCCTTGCTGCCTGGAACTCAAAACATACAGGCATTTAAAGAGTTTCAGGATAATGGAAAGTGTCTGTGATTGATTTATGGTACATACCATAATGCATGAAATTTTTGTACTTGTGGTAGAAATGTGTTACACTTTAAATGTATTTTTCTATAGAATTATCATTGTGTTTTATAACACCATTGATAAGCATTAACTGCTTCTAGAAGCTGTTTATGTAGCAATTCTGAGATAGGTTTCCTGCTTGCCATACATTATTTTAGTATTTGTTTTTTTGCAGAACTGTTTGCACATGGCAATTTTATAACAAATAAAACTGCATTCACATCTGGTTGGGAATTTTTTGTTGAGCTAGTTTGGGTTTTGTATTTGTTTGGGTTTTTTTCTTTTGGGATTATGCAGGTCCATTGTGCATTGTGTTTAATTTCCTCTTTAAAACTCTTGTTCTGTTTGCTTTTAAAAAACTGGAGAGATGAGACAAAAACTCCCCTTCTTTTGATTTAAGCAAAAATAATGTTATTATTTTTCCCAAACTAAATTTCTTTAAATATGCTGTTTTCAAAACAAGCAACAAACTACAACATTTAATAGGCTTTTTTAGATTTGGCCTGCACCTGTATGGTTCTGAAATGTGTCAAAGTTTAATGGGCTGATAGTGCATAGAGGAATTTGTGTGTGTGTCTGTGTCTGTGTCTGTGTCTGTGTCTGTGTTTTACAGCTTGAATTTGATATAATGAAGACCTCTTTTCTTTGTTAGAAATTGGATATAACCAGTCACATCTCAGAGGTCTCATAATCTTAGAGGTCTTTTTCAGCCTAATTGTTTCTGTGATTCTGGGATTCTATGCGTAAAAATGCCACCAGAATCTGCAATTTTTATAAACTAATAGTGAATTCAATTATCAATAAATTAAACAAGGTCATTCAACTAAATTTTCTACCTGAAAGCAGTGCTGAGCACCTAAACTCCTTTTGAGAATACTGCTTATGGAGTTATTTTCCCAGTAACAGCCTAAAAGTTCAAACCAAACACTGGTCATCTATATTTGGTGCATGTGTATCATTTGTATAAATTCATATGTTGACTGTTAATATATATGTGCATAAGCAAAGTTGTGTATTCTATGTGTACACACACACAAGAACACACACAGTATAGGTAAGAATCATGTTTCTTACATTTGCAAATAAATGAGGTATATCTGAAATTTAAAAGCAAGAAACATTTTCTATTGTCACAAGCCTTCATTTGCCTTTACAACAAATGTTTTCTATCTTTCTCTGCATAAATATAGAGGAACTCCATTGAAACAACATAAACAAAGGGTTGAGCTTTGTGATATGTCTTTAGAAATAATCTGAAATCCAGTTGAGGTATAACTACCGTATTGCTCCTAAATTTTTTTATATACTTCTGATACTATATTTTTTATTCCTTCCAGACAAATGCCACCAGCTTCTGCAGACAGACTACTGCTTGTTCTTTGTTTAATGCAGTGCATCGATATTAACTATTACCTCTGTAGCATCAGTGGAGACATGATTGCAGCATATTCAGAAATACCTTGGATAGCTCCAAGTGAAGTAGTAGGAATAATAGCTGTGGCTCATCCACAGAACAAAGACTGCAGTTGTTATTTTATGGGGATGTTGCTCTGGATCAAAGGTACTGAACATAATCTAGTGGTTATTGTCTACATCATGCACTGTAGATCATCTTGCCTCCTAAGCCAATGTATCTGTTCTGTTTCCTGCTTCAAGTGGGGACCCCATGGTCCCCTACTCTGCATGTCACATAGGGCTAGTGTGGAACAGGTATTTCCTTCCAAGATGATATGAAAGTGTATGTAAACTGTTGTTACTTGGGTCTAGTCTCTTGGACTTCAAAAGGAGTCACAGGCATTAGCTTCTCCAAAAATCTGTTGTCCCTTACTCCTGTTACCTTTAAGAACACACCTGGCTTGAAAAGAAAAGAGAGTTCCACCATCTTTATCAGAACCAGAAAAATAAATCACAAAGAAGACAGTGAGACTCTAGTTCTACCAGCACTCAGCCAAAGCTCCCAGTCTTTAGTCTTTGGTTCCAGCTACTCATTCCTGGTTGTGACAGTAAATATAGAACTTGGCTGAAGACATTGAAAGATTTGTTCATCAGCTGTTTTTCATTTTAATGGACTGGTTACAGGAAGAGGTAAATAGACTGACCCAAACAAGCACTGAATTTCAGATTTCAAGTAAATACTTTTTTCACTCTCCTAATGCAGAACTTGCAAGTAGCAAGGTTCCACTCACTGGTAACATCACAAGCTTTACAGCTGCTCTTCATTTGACATAAGCAACCTTATTTTCCTTTTGAAAGCTGAGTATGAAAAATAGAAGGATTTATACGTTCATTCTGTTGCTACTTCTTTGTCTCATCATTAAAAAATGAAGTTGTAAATTAAATTGTGCATGGATTTCCCTTTTGGCACATTTATACCCTATGGGTCATTACAATGTGTGGGCAGAAAGTGTTGTTGCACTTCAAAGCTATCGTTCCTGGTAGTGAAATTACAATTTTATGTCTGAATAGACCCATATTTGATTAAACATTTACCATTTATCATTGTTTTTGCACCATAAAAATATAAATGAGTTGACAGTGAAAAAAGTCTGTTCTTTTAAGTTAAGAATGATAAGGGCTCTTTTGGTATAATTTCTCAAGAAAAATACACAGTGTACCCTGCACTAATATTAACATGGTGCTATTTTTATATAAGCCTTGGTTGTTTTGATCCATAAATTTCTCAAAATGAAAGAAACATCACAAATAGCCTCAAAAAATTAAGAAACACAAACTCCTGGCAGTTACTGCATGAAAACAGATCACTAAACCATATGGTTGCTTAAGCAAAAAAGACAAAACAATATGATACATTTCACGAAGTTAGAAATACCACTCATGAAGAAAGACAGTGAAATTAGCAAATTACTGTTTTCCTCTATAGGGGTTGTCTTATTCTCTGAAGCATGACATTCGATTGCCCTCCTCTTTACATGGATAACTACGAATGTTATTATTAGTTATAAAATTATCCAGCCATTATGAAAAATTCATCTGTAGCATTTGCCTTTCCCATTTCGTTGTGGCCATGCATATCAAAGGTTGAAGACACACTGGGCAAAGGAAGAAACCCTTGCTTCTGCATATTTTCCATGCCCATTTTCTCTGATGTTTCTCTGGTCTTAAGAAAAGCATGAGAAAATGAGATTCTGGCTGGGCAGGATTCAATCCATCATCAGTAGATTTCTAGCACATATTCTTAATATATCCCCTCCTTGCCTTCTTATGTCACAAAACTATGTCCAGTCTGCACGCTTTGGATGATGCAGGGGATCTAAAATTGCTCTGGCAAATGTGTGCCTAAACAATTAAGTTCCACATTTGGTTGCCTGAAGAATGTAACATCCAAAAATTAAAACATGTTCTGTTTTTGTTTAGCCATGTAATTTCTATTGGCATAGTCCAAAATAGTATGGTGTAAAAAGGAAATATGGATTTTTATCTAATATATCCAGTCTATATTCAGGAAGTTTGACATTCACTCATTATGGAGAATTTGCACTAAATTATATGGTACCTACATACTTTATTTGTCTTATTATGAGCTTCCCTCCTCTCTCGTCATCACACGACAAATGTGTACCAAGGAGCATTTGAAAGGTACTGTGGGAAGGTCATCTGCCCATGGAGGAACAGTGCCAGACGGGGGCATGCAATGGCAGCAGCCTTGCCACTGTCACAGTTTCACCAGTTCCTAACAATATGAGTATCAATAACGTTTCTGCAAGAGAAAAGACAACGGCAAAACAGGTTGCAGATGTTTGTCTTGGTCACGTAGCACTGATGCATCCCCTGCAGTAAAAATATTATGCCACTTACCTAAAGTGATCTCTACTTCAGCTGAAGGTAATTCTTCCCAAGAACCACCTATCCTACTGCAGATACTCCTTTTACACTAAAAAAAATTTCTGTATCTCCATACCTATTCCTCTATTCATTATATGTAAACAAAATATCAGCAGACTGAGGGGAAATATTTTGGTGTGTAAATTAAAAGTGGTATCACACAGTGCAGAGTTTGATTTGCTACTCAATGTGCAATATATAAATCTATACATTGGCTCTCCATCCTTCTGGTGTTGGGAAATTCAGGTTCCCAAAATATATATGTTTTTTAATGCATCCATTTTAATATACCAATACTTTAAATTAATGTAGAATACCCGAAGGGAAAATCATAAAGGAACTTGAGATCAAAACTGTCAGAAGTATAACCAATTTTTATTTTTGTTGAACTACAAATGTCTGACATTGATGAAGTAAAAATATTTATCAAAAAAATTCCAATAATGCTTCAGTTGTTCCTGGTAAGCAGCTGATATTTAATCTTCAGTTGCTTAAGATATCTTGCTTTGCCTTCGATGAGAATTATTTTTCTATATAGTCAACAAGTAAGGAAGAAGCAAATTTCTGACAGGATATTAAAAACTGCTATTCAAAAGCTGTTCAATATTTTGACCTGTTTTAAAACACAAAGCTAAGCTCTATGAATGTACTTTTCCAACATCTAAAAAAAGATGAAAAAAATCATCCTTACTTACCATAGCAGTAAAAAGAGTACTTACAGCTAAGCATTTGTTTCAGTTCACTGAAATAAACAAAAATTACTTTCCAAAAATTCAGTAAGCCCTCAAGCACTCTGAAAACTGATGGTTTTTCATTGTTTGATAAGTTTAGTCAAGGAAAAGACATATGAAGTTATTTTAATAGAATAGAGTGCATATGTCAAAGTTTAATGAAAAACAAATGACATGACAGAGCTTGCTAATGTGCCACTGCAATAGGAGGCAGTGCAGTACACCTGCATTCCAGCAGAGCAGTGTTTGAGGCTGTTCAGCCAACCCTTGCTCAGACACACCACTCCTTGACCAGATCACAACCAGTGTCCACCTGACCTTGGTTGTAGGTAGTTTAGGCAGTTTGAAAGCGCACCAATGTGAGCAGCAAAAAGTAGTTTTAAAAGGTATGTCGATCAGCAAGTGTTCTTCTTGTATTTCTGTCATGTTTTAGAAAGAATTCCCAGCCACAGATGCTCTTCGGGAATAGTTCATTTAACTGATGAAAGAGATGAACTACATTAGCTCATCATACTTCAATAGCTTAATTTAAGGCATTGTAATCACCAGAGAGAAAATAACACATGATATCTACTTGAATATGACCTGTATTCAATAGCGTGTGTTTAACACAACCTTCAGAAAGTCTCAGAAACCTTCAGGAGAATCTTCCACCTGCCAGCTCTGCCTCTGCACTTGTATGGCACAAGTTTCTGCAGACAGTTCTGTTTTCTTTTTAAAGTGTAACCTCTTAGCACTATTATGGGATGAATCTCTGACAGAGGGGTGTAATCCATTCATTAGATTATGTATCCCAGTTTTCCCGGGGCAATTTCAAATTCACATGGTGCTCTTAATATTCTTTCATCTGGATGTGGACCCATGATTTACTTGACTATACCAGCCAGGGAGGTTCACGGTTATTGTTTATTTCACCAGCATAAAAAATAATTTACATTCTAAAAGATATGTTCCTCATTCACTCATTAGAGATCATGCGGTATGAGTAATAGTAACTTTTAGGAATTCTTCTTTATACAAATTTTACCACAGGAGAAAGAATCTGATCTCCAAGGAGAGACAGTGATTTGCTTGAAAACAGCAGTCTCAGCAAGCACTTTCACTTTTGGACTCACAGGGTGAAGAGCACTCCAATCAACCAACTACCCAACACCTGCTCAACTGAAAGGACACAAATAACAGCACATATTTAGGAGTAAGAGAGTAGATGAGGCCAACCCATTAAAAAAATTCTAAGAAATTCCTTCTTATTTTGATGTCTTTGGTTTTTCTCCACAGGCCTGACAATTACTGATTGGAAATTAATGGATGAGGAAAAAAACTTAATGTAATCATTCTTTCCTAATATTGTTCAACCTGTTAAAGGAAAAGTCAGGATTCTCAAAGAAAGCAGGGTTAAAAAAATTGTTAAGGTCTGCAAGGGTGCATGTTTTCATTCTTCACAAAAATGCTGAGATCTGCTAAATCTCAGATTGCACACAATGCTGGAGATGCTGTCAGTAAAACTGCATTTAGCATTTGTTTTAGTCCAGAGGCAGAAGCAGAAATTAAAACATGTCATCAAGGACAGTTAAATTTGCATGAACTAACCATTAAAGCAAAGAATGCATTCAAAGGGATTTATTTTTATGTGCCTTTCAGAAGCATGCCAGTGCACAGCAGTTTTTTTATTAAATTACCAAAGCCATTCGGAGGATATTTTGCAACAGTTAAAACTAGAAATAAAGACTTTAAGACTTAGTTGTTTAAGTTGTGCTAGGAAAAAAGACTCAGGAATTTTACATTAGAAAAGTATTTTTGCTTCAGAAATTGGATTGCATCAAAAACTGAATAAGCATCTGTGTTTGTATGACCCAATTCACTGGTATTTATGGAAACTGCAAATGTGTAATCAAAAAGGTAGTAAAGCCACTTTGCAAGAAAAGTAATCTCTAAATAAGTTTTCAGGCTATTTTTCCAGTAAATACTTTTAGAACTTTTTATCTATACTAGTACTGTTTGATCTGATAGCACAATCAACAGGAAACCATGTGACAATATCTGTGAAAGAAATTTCCATATTCACTTCTGAAAGAATTCCAAAGCCTTATTTTGCATTAGTTAAACATTAGGGTAGCCACAATCTTTTTTTTAATATGTCTGATTAGAGAAACTAATCACAAAATGCATATTTCATACACCTTGAGATCTAGCTTTCAGTACTGTGCCTAAAAAACATTTTGTTTGAATGTTTATAGTTTTAGTTCCCAGAGACCTGCTCTCCCTAAACTGATTTCAGCAAACCAAAACATACAGGCTAACTTATTGTTTATTTAATCATAACACAGCAGAGTAACTGATTTTGAAAACTGTTCCAGAATTCCCAAGGTCATTCACAAAAGCAGAACACTTTATTCTCTTGTTTGGTACTAAGAAGTATTTGAACAAGGCAGATTGTATCACGGTAGAAAGAGAATTTGTCAATGAGTTATTGGAGATGCATTTTGGTTTGAATTTACTGCATTAAAATATTGGTAGATACAATAAAAGTCATTCGTATTACTTACCTGATGTCCAAGGTACTTTCCATCTGGTCTCCTCTTCCCCAGCAGATCAAGGCACGGCCAACCCTTCTGACATCTGAGTGGGAGCAGGAGGGCTTTCATCTCCAAATTCACTTCAAGAGGCATTGAAAATTTCAGTGCACAGGAGCAGTTGTTTGAAAAAAACACCAGATGGGTATGAACCTTTCCTTACAGAAGGAAAAAGTAGGTAGACCTAAATCCCCAGTTTTAATGTAACTTTTCCAACTTTGTTTCTCTTCTGACTTTCCCTCCATCTCAGAAAGTCTCAAGAGTTGATTCTGTTGACCCTGAAAATGTCATTTGACTCAGGGGTAAGAGAGACTTAGAAAATGTGATCATTTACTACAGTTTGCACAGCTTGTGCACCTGGCCTGACTCGGGAAAATCTTGGTAAGTTTATATATTCTCTGATACAGTCTTCTATCATTGAAGCTTTCAGGAATGCATAAAAACACAAGGGCTATTCATGGAATTTCCTGCAGTTATTTCTTTCTGATTTTGTAAAATCAAAGACATACCTGCAGACACACAAGGAAAAATATCATTACCATTTCTCATGCTCTGTGTCTATCGGGAGCAGGCATCTAATAATTAAATACTAATAATTAAAGCACACATCAAATGCCTGGCTGGTCAACAGTAGCATACAAGCTCTCTTGGACAGTGTCCTGTGAACCAGAGTATGAACTTCTGCTATGAAAGATAGAGTCAGCAGCACCTTTTAGTAAAGGCACTATTTGAAAACACTAATGAACTTTTATTTATTAAATAAAATTAGTCAATATTGAGGTTGAATAATTTATTAATGGATTAATGAATTTCAAAGGTGAAGAAAATATTTTATATTTTAAGAAATATAATATTTAATTTAACCTTTATTTCTAAAATATTAAAAATATTTTACTCCTAAAATACTTAATTTCTTCAAATTAAAATGTAAAACTGTACTATAAATTATTTTACAACATTTTTACTTTATAAGAATTAGGTTTTCCTTTTCTACCAGCGGACTATTTGAAGGAGTCCAAAGTTATTCATCAGTGGCAGGGTGAAAGCATAACCAGGCATGTAACTTAATTAATGTAGGAAAGATGATGAAATGAGAGATTCTGCACTTCATTTGTCTTCAACATATGATGAAACACTGAGTGCCGTTTTCATCACTTTCCAGGGACATCCTCAAAGAAGCTGTCAATGGTTACACTACGGTTGATCAAATTAGGCTAACAACTTTTGACAGCACTTGAAAAATAATAACATTTAATTTAAAAATTGCTTGAAACTTACCTGTGAAATGATGCATTTTGAATTACATTCTGGGGTTTTTTGTCTTCTCGAGTTAATTTGGTAGAAATGAAAGGAAAAAAAATAGAAGAATGGCATTTCAAATGTTTACATGTATGCATAAGATTTATGCACTCATAGAAATGTATGCAAAATTGTTTCTGAAAAGACAAAAGATGAGAAGATATATTGTGGACAGATTTTGGTATAAATTATCTGAGCTATTGTCCTTCACATAGATGTGAGTTACTCACAAAAAAGAAAGCTATTTTTTGTTTTCACCTGGCTGGTCAATTATTGGGCAAGGAAGGAACTGGGATGGTAGTTCAGACAGGTGTTAGCTGGAAACAGAAGTTTCCTGGAAAATCAAAGGACAGTGCAGAAAGAAAACAGTCAGGAGACAAAGCAGTAAATATATAACAGATAAAAAGAGATATTAAAGGCCAGGCCGGAGAGACAAAAAGAGTGAGATTTTTACTAGGAACACATAAGCGATGGCTTGGGGGTTATTGCATCATGGAATTGCTGGAATAAGAACAACCCTGACAGACAAGAAACAGCAGTCAGGGAGAAGTGGAAGACAGTTGTTTCATTATTTTTCTTTCATTCACTCTCTATTTCCTCCAAATGATTGACTAGCTGGCTCTTTACTTACTCTCTCACTTAAAATTTGCTTGAGCCTTTCATATGCAGTTTTTAGAAAAAGACACAGCTGATGGCTCTGGCAGGCCTGTGGCCTCAGGAATACATTAGCAATGTCCACAAGTTTTGTGCTGGAATCATCTAAATGTGCAGAACTGTGTACGTCTCTGAACATAAACACACCCATATTCATGGAAGATGTAGCAATCAAAAGGTATGGAGGAAGATACTTGTCTTTGAATGCGAAATATTTGCAGGTTTTATTATGGTTTGTTTGTTTGTTTGTTTGTTTTTTATAAATTTGTATTGTTTTGTTTTTCACTCTATCTTTCGAAAAGAGATTTTTCTTTTAATTAAGAGTATGGTCATAGTGTAATCCAAAATATATGTTTATGGATCCAAGCATAAATGGTCCATATCCAATTTCTACCTCACTCAGATGTGACTAAGAAGTCCCATTCTATACTAATCCACTAATCTTTGAACATGTTTTAGGACTCTCATGGTTTTACCCCAGCCAGCAGCATCACCACATGGCTGCTTGCTTATTCCCTATCCTAGCACGATTAGATGAAGAGAATTCAAATGGTAGAAATTATGAGTTTAAGAATTTAAATACAATAAAATAATCATCATCAAGAACAACAATTACAAACTGGAAAGAAAATCAAAATAAAAGAGTGAAAGAAAAACAACCCAGGAAAGATAAGCAATGCAAATGAACATTTTCTCAGCAACTGATTCATATCCAGATAGTCTCTGAGCAGTGGATTCACCCCCAGTCCTCCCCTTCATTTTACTGCTAAGTATGACCTCCTATTGTATGAAATATCTCAATGTTCAGATGGGGACAGATGTCCTGGCTGTGTCCCCTCTCATTTCTTGTGTAGACCCAAACTACTCACTGGTGGAGTGGTGTGAAGAGTGGAAAAGGCTCTATATAAGCACTGCTCAGCAATGACAAAAATATTCCCTGAACTATCAAAACTCTTTCCACCACAAACCCAAAAACATAGTCCCATGTTACCCACTATGAAGAAAATATATTCTACCTCAGCCAAAACTAGCACAATTGCTATTTTTTCCCTCTAAAACTGAGTGCAGACTCTGTTTACTTAGGTAGTGTGTGTCCCAGATTTTATTTCTTTTTCTGCCTTTTTAAGAGCAGAAGTCACCAAGAGGCCAGATAGAACTGCTTGACTATCCCACTACCCATTTATTCTATGACCAAAAAAACCTGGGAAAATTTTGGTTTCCATTTTCTTTATTTTTTATTCTTATTTTTTTGCAGCAGCAACATCTTGTGGTTTTGTTCCCTAAGGAAATAAAACTCCGGGCCTGGCACTGCCTGTATATCCCGCTGCCTGTATGTATCTGGTTTTAAATCTGTTGGCAGATTTGACAGAGAAATATCAATTGAAACATTGCCTTCTAAAGATTACTTGAGCACTGCTGTCTGCGTAGAACAGTGGATCTGCATCTTCCAGTGAGAGAGACTGCAGTGTGAGAGATCCAGACACCTGGAATACGAGATGAGGAACGCGAGATGAGGAATGCGAGGGTGAAGGGAGGGCTCCTGTCCGTGGTGCTGATTGAACTCTTCTTGGAGCACTTTGCTCTGAAGCCGGTGTCAAAAGCGGAAAAGGAAGCAGTAACACGATCTGCCATTTGGGCACAATAACATAAGTGGATTTAAAAAAAAAATTAATGACAGACACGAGAGAGAAAGACAGTCAATTAACCAGAAGTGTTTACAGGAGACATATTTTCTTCTTTATTGACATATTTCTCCATTTCCATCTGTGTATAAACAAAAGCAGAGCTATGAGAGAGGTTTTTTTTATTTTATGTATACTCGCTTATTCTGAATGCACCAAATTCTTCTCAAGAAGAATTCAGAAGAGCATAAACTACCTTTTTTAAGACTGTTGCACAGCAGAATTAACTGGAATCATTTCAGAAATTGGATGGCCCAAAAGTAGACAACATCAAATTTTATTTGATCATAAGAAGCACAGGAGGAGGGAAGCTGCAATATCTAGGGGCAAAGAAAAAAACCAACACAACAAAACCTCACAACAATAAAGAAAAAAAAAAAAAACAACCAAACAAAAAAGCATCACTACCAACAAAAACTTAAGGTATATTTTTTCAGACCCTTCCATATACTACACCAATATATTTTGAAGAGATCTTTTGGCTTCTCAGGGAATTTCAGAAGGGTTTTGAATTTCCTTAGACATAAAGAACTTGTCATAAATTTCATTGAAAGGCTGTGGAGTCTTGAAAACAAGTACTCATGGTGAATTCATAAAAGCTTGGCCATTCTGTTATTTCTCAGACCTACTTTAAGCTCAAAAAACTTAGAAACTGTACTGAAATATACAGTCTTTATTTTTACATGTTTTTTACTATTCTTCCTCCCTTTCTTACATTCTTTTTTTCTTTCTTTCTTGGATTTAATTTCCTTTCCCTTTTTTCAAAAGAGAGGCTAAAACTGACTTTTCTGTATTTTCCATATGAACAAACTATGCAAAGTGTGTCTTTAGAAAAAAACTCTTTTGTTGAGACATATGTTAATAGATTTTAAAATTTGGTCAGATACTATGCAGTTAGAAATATATATCCTGATATTTTAGTAACTTTAATTAACTTAGAAGCAATTCTACAAATGAAGACAAAATCAAAGCCATTTATTAATATCTGAAGATGTTTTGACAAGCAATAAAGCAAACAACCACATAATTTTGAGGTATAGAAATTAGGTCTGAAGAAAGATTAGTCAGTGAAGGAAAATGAATGATGGCTTTGTATCTGGTGAGGGGTTTTGGATGGGTTTTTTGTTGGATTGTTTTTGTTTTGGTTTTTTTCTCCTGTATTGTTTTGTAGGTGAGTCCGCTGGGAGGTCCACTGAGTAGTGCAGAATTCCACACAGCCAAGTGCAGTGGCTTCAGCCTTTTTCATTTCTGGATTTCTAAATATTTAGTTGGTTCTCCATTGATACAAACATGAGTTTGCTGATATTGGACTCACTTCTCTGGGTTAGTCACCTCTCATGTTAACTTGGTGGTACTCCGGAATGCCACCTAGAGAAGGCTGAAGAGGTATTTAGGAAAAATGCATGTTTCTTTTCTGAGGAATGTCTGTCTTTATGCAGTAGTTATCTGCTACAGTGTCATTTCCTCTGACTCACTGCCTCATTATTGATCACATTTTGACATGGGAAGGCTGTGGCTTGAAATACACAGACACATTTACTCTTTAATTCGAGTTTGCATAACCAAATTTTATAGTAAAAGTGAATCTTTTACATGTGGAAGCTGAGTTTGCACAAACAAAATGTGGTGAATGGGAAATAAAAAAGCTGGGTTATATAATATATAAGTGTGAACTCAAGAGATAAATAATGGCATTAGTTAGGGGTGACATCCTTAACCAGGGGAAAAAAGGTAGAGTAATTTATCTCTGACTGTTTTCCCTTGTTACCATTCTTGTAGGGCCTGTAGCTGTCTTTTATACTTCTTGTTAACTCCTTTGTGTTTTCACAACATAAAGGAAGATTTTTATATTTTGAATAAATTTTCTTTTTATTCTTTCTTTTGCTCTAAAGCTAATTCTAGCCTATACACCAGGTTGCATTCCTTCAGTAACCAATAATGAGGCTTTTCTGTTTTGTGTTTATAACCCTAGTGCTAATATAGCCCTAATATGCCTGTTTTTTCAAGGTGTAGGTTGTCACAGTATAATACAAAGTGCATAATAAACAGCTGGGGTGTTTGGAAGGTGTGGGATGTGGAGAGGTACCCAGATCAGAAGTTTTTCAACCATGTTTTCATTTCTGCTTTTGCTACCTTTGAACTCCATTGATTCTTACTTTCTTGGCTACACCATAACCTCAAGAATCTCCATAACAGAATAACTACAGCAATCTTCTTGATCTGCAAATCATGGATCATCTGCTTCTTCAGGCTCTGAAGAGGCTAGAAAATACCCTGTTCTCTCATATGGATAAGTTATTTTCAGACACACAAAAGCTGGGCATTGCCTTCTCACAGAACTTTTGAGAAAAACAAATACCATTGCTGCACTTCATAAGATGCAGAAAGAAGAAAACAAGGCGCATTTCCAAAATGAGTAATACAAGCCCATTAGAAATGCAATAGCTTTCAAAATACAGGAAAACAGTCTTACATTACCATCCTGAAAAACCTTTCACTGAAATGTCAAACTTAGGAGGCAATAGAAATTTTTTTAAGGTTTATATAATTGGATGTGAAAATAATATCCTTTTATGTCACCGACTAAATTTTGAATGCTAAAATCATGTTTGGAGGGCTCTTTTTTCCCTTCTTTTTTCCCTAAATGACAGCTATAAATTGGAATAATACACCAAACTTACAAATTTAAAATAGGGAATTTAATAACAAGGATGAACATCTATGGACAGGGTTCATTAAGCTTGCTACTAGCAGGAAATAATTACTTACCTGCATATTACACAATGATTCAGGTTCTGAAGCTAAAATTTAATCTTTTAAACATTGGTTAATATTATCAGCCACAAGTCTTCTGGGACTTTTAATTGTCTGATTTAAATTAAATGCTTTTTTCCCAGCTTTTGTTATCACCCAATTAATTTTCAAAACCAATTAAGATAAAAATCACCCATAATAGTATCATACTTATTATTAAATGTATAGTTTTGTCAATCTCATTTGCCATTTTTGACCTACCCTTAATGGCTCCTGATTAGAAGGGGCATAGACTCCAGGAGTTGTGCCTGTGAGCTATTCAGGCATTTAGAGAAGCATGTTCTCTTGAATTGGGTATTGGTTTTACTAACTGAAGAGGTAAATGAGTAGTTTACAATGAATAATTCATTTGACATATGTATCCCATTTTTAGGCCAACATGATATCTGCAAATAGATCCCATTTTCCTAGCAATACTAATTGAATATGTGCAAGAAAACTCCTTTTGTGTTTTCAGTTCTCTTGGAGGAAATGCACAGAGGTAAATGCAAAGATATTTACTATTAGTTGTTTTTTTCTCTTTATTGACTGAAAGATTGCACAAGGATATTTGGTGTCAATATTTGAAATCTCAGAGTTGCAAAGGTTTTTCGTGAGTGCATAATGCTCTTATGTCAAGTCCTAGTGGAGACAATGTAATTCATATTTATTTTCTGGAAATCTGCTTTTTGTAAACTCTTGTAAGACTTCATAGAATTGTAGAATGGTTTGGGTTGGAAGAGACATCAAAGGTAATCTAATTACAGCTACCATGAGCAGAATATCATGCACTAGATCAGGTTACTCAGAAGTCCATCCAACCTGCCCTTGAACACTTCCTGGACTGTCAATTCACAGCTCCTTTGTACAACCGGTTTCAATGCCGCACCACTCTCAATGTACAGAATTTGCTTCTAATATCTAATCTAAGCCTACCGTCCTTCATTTTAAAGCCATTCCCCCTTGTCCTATTATGCCCTTGTAAAAATTCCCTCTCCAGCTCTCTTGCAGGTCCATTTTAGATACTGAAGGGCATCTAAGTCTCCCTTGAACTTTCTCTTCTCCAGGGTGAACTAACCTAACTCAGCCTCTCCTCATGGGGGAGGTGCTTCCACCCTCTGACCATCTTTGTGACCCTCCTCTGAACTCAGTCCAGCAGGTCCACACCCTTCTTATTTTAGGGTTGAACACAGTACTCTGAGTGGGGTCTCATGAGAGCAAAGTAGATGGGCAGAATGTCCTCCCTCACCCTGCTGTCCACACTGCTTTTGATGCGTGCCTGGACACAGTTGGCCTTCTGGGCTGCAAGTGCACATGGCAGGGTCATGTCCAGCATGTCATTCACTGACATTCCCAAATTCTTCTACCTAGGGCTGCTTTCAATGCATTCTCTGCCAAGCTGGTGCTTGTGCTTGGGATTGTCCTGACCCAGGTGCAGAACCTTGCTCCTAGCCTTGTAGAACTTAAGGTTCGCACAGTCTCACCTCTCAAACCTGCCAAGGTCCCTCTGGATGACATCCCTTCCATCCAGGCTGTTGACTGCACCACACATCTTGGTGTTGTGGACAAACTTGCTGAGAGTTCACTCAAACCCACCGTCCGTGTCGTTGACAAAGATGTGAAACAGTGCTGATCCCAAAACTGAGCCCTGAGGAACGCCGCTTGTCACTGGTCTGCAGCTGGCTATTGAGCCATTTACCTCAACCCTGTGAGGGAAACCATCCAGTCAATTCCTTATCGATCAAGTGGTCCCTCTATCAAACCCATGTCTCTGCAGTTTATAGAGAAAGGTGTCTTGTGGAACAGTGTCAAATGCTTTGCACAGGTCCAGACAGATGACACCAGTTACTCTTCCATCACCCACCACTACTGTAACCCCATCACATATATGTCAGGCACAGTTAACCCTTAGTGAAGCCATGTTGGCTGTCACCCAATCACTTCCTTATTTTCCATGTATCTTAGCATAATTTCCCAGAGGATCTTTTTCATGATCTTTCCAGGCACAAGGTGGGACTGACTGGCCTATATTTACCCAGGTCTTTCTGATTTTTTCTTATTTAAAAATGGGACTTATTTCCCTTTTCTAAGTCAGTTGGAACTTCACTGCTGCCGTGACTTCTCAAATATAACGGATAGTGGCTTAGCCACTTCCTCCGCCAGTTCCCTCATGACCTACGGATGCATTTCATCGGTCCCATAGACTTGTGCACCTTCAGGATCCTTAGACAGTCTCACACCTGATCTTTTCCTGCAGCAGGTGGAGTCCCTGCTTTTGCATCCTGTAATTTGGTCACTTGCTGGTGAAGACCAAAGCAAAAAAGTAATTGAATTTTTCAGCCTTCTCTATATCCCAGGTAACCAGGTTTCCCATTTTCTTCCAGACAAGGCCTACATTTTCCCTAGTCTACCTTTCATCATTAATGAACCTAGAGAAGGTTTTCTTCTTGCCCTTGAAATTCCTGGCCAGATTTAATTCTACCAGGGCTTTACCCTTCCTTATGTCATCCCTAGGTGCTCAGACAATCTCTCAGTGTTTCTCCTTTTGAATGCTTGTAACCAGTGAACCAAAGTGAGGCTGCACATATGGGTAAAATGGAACCATTTAAAATCTGAACTAATACTGTGTAGAAATAGTCCATATTCTTTCTCCAAGCCTAATTAGCTCAATTGTTTTTGTATATTCTAAGAGCTCTTCTCTGAATGCTCTATCACTGCTTTCCTTTATGATTAGACTATCACATTTG
Source organism: Geospiza fortis (assembly GCF_000277835.1). Lineage (NCBI taxonomy): Eukaryota > Metazoa > Chordata > Aves > Passeriformes > Thraupidae > Geospiza > Geospiza fortis. The sequence continues at coordinate 6,141,123 of NW_005054306.1, forward strand.
TGTATGATATAACACAACATATTAAAAAACAGAGTAAATAAGTCAGATGATCATTTGTTGTCTACATAGTTCATGTAAATACAGTTGAAAAGTTCTGCATTTCAGAAAAGGAAACCTTTTATTCTCAAAGGTCTGAAAGTCAGAATGTAGATAATTTATCATGTTTTCCCATAACTTTTTTTTTTCTGATAGCTGAGGACCAGATAATTTCTTTCCTCTCACTTATGTGTCTTCTTTTTCTGTAGGCACTGGGTAGTTGTAGATATTTACCTATACCTGAAAATAGAATGTACCTGAATATATGTATTGAGAAAAGAATTTCTGTAAATCAGCAATCAATCCTTAAGAGCAATCAGCAGCAAATTTGCATGTCCATTTTATTATATGTACCAATAATATAAATAAGTCCAAGAACTGAATGTATCATTTATAAAGGTCGTAGTTTTTCAATAGTCAATCTTGAAACTGTATAGAGAACCTTTCTTGCTGCAGAATAGAGAATATATTCTTGCTGCAAATATTTTATATGATAAATGGATACATTTGTCAAAAGTGTTTGTTGTTGACCAAACCACTGACATTCAATAAAGAGTTTTATTTGGATAAATACAAAAAAAAAAGCAAGTGGTAAAGCATGAATAAATATTAAACTTGAAGGATGTTGAAAGGAAATAGGAGACATAGAAACAACTGAACCATTGCAAGAACCATTTGACTATTTATTTCATATTGTTTTCTCCACATAGAATATTTATTTTCTTCCTCTAAAATTGCCCTCACTGAATCACAGGGTTTTCACCTTATGGCATCAGATGAAAAAAGTTAGCAACTTCCTAACTGGATCTATCTTGACTATGATCCATTTCTTCATTAAACTTAAAAATCTGCAGCCGGGGAGAATTAAGCCTTAAGAACTACAGAGGGCTCATCATTCAAGTAAATGAATGTTCTGCATGAGTGTTGGAAGGAGTAAGAGTGAAAAGAGAGAGCCATCTGTTTTAGAACTGACACAGGATTTAGAAGTCTATATTGCAGGTAGAAATCATAAGTCAGACCTGGCACTTACATTTTTCTGTGAATATTACAGGGCCTTCCTGAAATTAAATTGAGCCAAAGGCTGTGCAGTCCATGCTGCCCAGAGATGAAATTAGACTAGTTAGGGAATGGGGTGAAATATCCTGGTTTATTTCCAGGAAAACTCCGTTAATCTATTATTCAAGCAGAATATAATATAAATTAATCATCAAGGCAAGTCCACATCCTCTATCACACCAGCTGTTTGTATGCAGGGAAAGAGAGAGAGAGATAAAGAAAAATTGATAAAATTCTTCTAGTCTAGAGAATGAGGAAGGAAATCTTACATATCATGTTTCTGAAAAGGAGACCCAGGGATGTACATGGTAGTAAGATTGTGTGGACCTATCCTGAGATAACTTAAGCCCAGGTTTAAGAACATTAAAAAACAAATCCTCAATTTACTTGCTGGAGTGCTCAGTTGCCACTGCTTTTAGACGTTTTGTTCCAGATAGAAATAAAATACTGGTATATATCAATGGCAAAAAGGAACATGATATTTTAAATCCTGTTGATCCATATTGTATCCATGTCTCATCTTTCAGTATGAAGAATTTGTACAGTTAGACTCATTTATAGAAAGAAGGGGTACAGTAAGAGGTTGTACCCAAAATGAAAGCTTGGTCCAGCAGTTTGTCCTGAATGACCGCACTAAGCTAATATCAATAGAAGTTACTATTTATTTCATAGAATTATGGATTATACTTCAAAGTATTAACTTTTATTATTAATCTTCTCTACAAGGAAGCTTATATATCCTTCTTGAGTTCTTACAACTTATTTACTTTCAGTGTAAACTGTAAGCACATCGACCACCTTAACAAAATATTTCCAGTAGAATACACAAAATTCCTTTCCACTTAAATGAGCTCAAAGATTGTAACTTTATCTTTTCCACAGATGGTCTGTACCATAAGCCAGACCACTGGAAATTAAACTAAAAAGGCATTACACAGAGGTATAAGATAAACTGTAACTTTATCTTTTCCATAGATGGTCTGTACCACAAGCCAGACCACTGGAAATTAGACTAAAAAGGCATTACACAAAGGTGTAAGAGAACCTCTAAGGCATGCTCAGGAACTAAACTGCTCAGTGAAGATAGGTGAGAGTCATATGAACTTCATACCACTAACACATGTAGCAAATTAAAATTTATATGCAAAATATTGTGCTGTGTGCTGAAAAATCTGCTGCCTGACCGCAAAAACATCTATGGCAGGAACATGTGGCAGGAAATCTTTATGCCTCATTGCCTTCAACTTCAGAGCTGAAAGTTTTCTATTCCTCTTCCCTTTGCCATCACACCTACTTTCACTGTATGTGGCGCATTTTCCACAATATTGAACTATCAAACTGGTCTCTCAGATTGTACTCCTGGTGTACTTACTGCTATTAGAGTGTATTTTCTCCACATCATAAGATAAAGATAGTTTACCTTCTCAGCTAATATGACCTTTTTGTGCAAGATATTTCATCAAGTGTCAGAACAATATTCTGCCAAAATGCTGAAAGTTCAATCTGGTTCACAGTACTTCTTATTTCAGTCCCACAGCAGTCCCCACCTAGAGAATTAACTGATGTAAATTAGGACCTCTGGCCATTTTTTACTTCATACATTAGCCTATTCCTTTTCAGAAAGCAAGCTACAGACTGGTGTGGGTGTTATCAGAATATGTTAGAACAATGCTTTGCATTTTTATCTGAAAATACGTTGCATTTTCATTTGTATGTATGCAAACATTCAGTAAATTAGGGGAAATGCAATCAAGAGAAAACAAATGCATAAGTATTTGGCGAAAGAGCTGGTATTTAATTTAGAAGTTCTTACTAACCAAGTAATAATTACTCTATAAACCTTCATTCATTGACTCCTTATTTTAAACATTACATGATTAAAAAGATCCCAACATATTTTGCTATAGCTCATAACTCTATTTTTAAAACTATCCATTTTTAATAGTAAAAAGATAGGATTTTTTTAAAGTTTTGTGTATAAAATTGGACTTGTTCCTAGTAGTTCTGTGCTGATCCCTTCTATTTATAAAAAAGTCAGTGACTCCACATGAATAGAAAGGAGAAAACACACAAAAGGTTTGCAAAATTAGACCTTCTATTATTAAATTTGTGACATTAAATAGAAAATCCTTAACTGTTAGATTTCCACAGAGGTTACTGTGTCTGCAGTGTGTAAGAGGTTTGAATCTTTTCCATTAAAATTTTTGTCCCTTTTCTCTGTGTGAAAGTCTGAAGCAAATTTTAAAGGATATTCAGCAGGGAAGACTGTAGTCTTTTTTTCAAACAGTGAGACAGAGTAAAAGGGATTAGTTTTCTAACACTGTAAACTCTTCCCAAAAACAAAGTTATAGCTTGATATTAAGAAATGTAGACACCATGAGAAATTCAGGTAGTATTCTTCAGATAAAGGTTATTGCAAATATAAAACTAATTGTCTAAATTACTGGACCAGAAAGGAGAAGCATAAGTCAGTCAAATGAAAGTAAGTTAAATAAATCTATCAAATGAAAAGCAGAACAGGAATTTTATAACATGACTAACCAAAATCTTGAATCACTGCCAATATTACTACTGATAGACTGATATCAGACTGCTTCATCTGATTTAACCTTTGTATGTAAATGTGCCTCCAGCAGACAGGGCATGAAATCCCAAAGTCATAAGCTGCAGAATCAACTATGTGTTCTTCTGCTTCTTCGTTGTATACTCTTAAAGGATGAAAATTTAGTATGAAAGAGCAATAAGTGTAATCAGACATCTTTTACCTGGTACAGTCTACATGTGTTTGAATTATGAGATGGGATCTTAGCCTTATTATCATACATAAACATAAAGGGTCCCTTGCTGTATTTCTCTTTTCATTATTTGTGAATATGTTTTTCAATGTCTATACAATTATGTGAGTGGACAGAAAAAAGCCAATGTTATCAAAACTGTCTTAGCTTTATTTTTATTCTTTTTTTTTTCACGTCTTTCATAGCCCATAAATCCAATACTCCTGAAAGCTTTTTTCTATTATTTTTTCCATTCTCATACAAAAATGAATCATGATTTTCTGGGTTCAGCCTGTGAAGGAGGGTTTGAGAAAAATTAATGAGGAGTTCTTGGTGCAAACACTAAGCAGGGGTTTACCTCACTAGTTCAGATATTTTCACAGGAAATTGTCAGAATTTGTGATTCTTCTACCCTTGGGTGGCAAAGGCTCTCTTCCAGCTACACTTTCTTGTTAGTTATGTGAGGCACTCACACCCTTCTGTTTCAGTGTACTTTAATTACTATCATTCCCAAAACACACTTTCAATATTATGCAGTTCTTGTGTTAAGAAAAACAGTGAACAGATTTTATCCCAGTTCCATGTCCTGAGCTCTGAGCTGTTTTGGAAAAAGGACCCACAAGATATAAATCTTCTGTTCTGGAAGGTCTTAAACTAGAAGTGAAAGTACATGAGCTGAAATTAAACATTACTGAGATCAGGTATTAACAGTATTTTCTCCAGAAATACTAGAATTGGAGGTTTTTAGAAATTAGAGCAAAGGAAGTCATGACATTGTGAACTTTACACTATAAATGTAGAGCAATTACTTGGAGATATTATCAATAAAAGGCAAGCAATCCTTCTCAAGACCTTACCCAAACAAACAAACAAACAAAATTGACCCAAACTCACCCCTGAACTCTGTTTCCTTGATAATAAACTCATCACACAATTTACACATACATGAGTTATTTGAATCCTAGCAATATTTCTGGGAAGAGGGAAATTGATTTTGTTTAATGTAATAATGACCCCATGTTTACACAGGGATTTCAAACCCTGCATATTTTACAAGCTGATAGTTTCAAGACATTAAGTCTTGAATTTGAACTCACTGACACCAACATCTTCCCATTACCTTCTTATTGTGCTGCATATGGTGCATTTTGAGATGAATTACAAAATATCACAATAAGAGCAGTGTGTGACTGTTTATATGAGGCACACAAAAACAAACCAGCAAACCCCTCAGGTATTCTTATTAAAGTGGGGGAAGGGCATTGATATAGAGAGAATGGAGCTCCATGAACTGGAATTTGACCAAGCTAAAAGGATTAGCTGTCTTCCTTGACCAGAAAGGTACCAAGGGAACTTTAACGAGGAGACACATCTGGCAAACAGGCAGCTTGGAGGCCAAATAATACCATCCTTCATCAGCTCTTAAAATTCCACAGACCTGAAGAGTGTGGATAGAAGAGTTTCTAGGAGTGATATTTCACTGTGCAGCAATAGAATGACTGGAGTTATGAGGCCAGGGATAAATCACATTGATGGTCTTATTGAAACAGCCGTGCCTGCAAGGGAGGTGTAGTCTCTTCCTGAGACACAAAGAAAGCAAGCTGATGCAAGAAGCAAAAACACTTGTGCTCTGGTGACACTTAAACCTGCCTGTGAATGATTATTCTCCTCATGAGGGGAACGTGCTTTAATTAGGAAAGAAGGGGTTTCGGGGCAATTGATATGGAACAAATTTCCTTTAGTATTTGTATTGATCTGCATGGACATGTGTCTTCAGTCAAGAAAATCTCAGTGTTAAATTTGCATTTATAAAAATGATCTTAAATATAGTGAAATGATAATTTTCATAATTTTTCCCAATTCCAAGAAAGTCAAACAGTTTTTTGCTCTAAATGTCAGTTACTTTCTGCTGCATCTCTCTAATTGAATTATGGTTTACTTTTACAAAAAAAAAAAAAAAAGAGGAAAAAAAGAAAAAGAAATAAAGGGCCAAGATTTAATAAATGAGAGAAAAGGATCTTAAGCCTCATTTAAGCCTCATGTAAATTTTAGGTTTAAATTCACTACAGGCTTATTTTTCTTTTTTTTTTTTTTTTTTTGTTGGAATATGTCTTAGATTTCAGTGAAAGGTTGCCATATGGAGATAAAAGGGCAGATGAAATAAAAAGAAATAAGAAAAAACAATAAAACTGTCATTGTTTTCTTGACCTTTCTCAAATGCATTCATCATTGGGTATATGGCAAATTTAGTTAGAGCTCTGAAACTACTTCTTGTTCTGAATGAAATGATCTCCAGCATCCACTTACCAATAGCCCTTCCCAGCAAGGTCAGGTAATAAGAGACCTCTCTCTGAACTGAAACTCTGAAGTAACCAGTGACTCAAGACAGGGTTTGTTTACTCTTTATTTTTCACCTTCTGGCAGAGGTAACGGAGGCTAATCCAATTTCTGTGCTATTGTTAACTTTGTATGAAGTTCACATGATAATATGTAGAAAGAAGCCACGTTGCATTTCTCAGCTGTGTAGCAGGAAAGTCAGAGGAAAGAGCAGAAAGCAAGAAAGGATCTTCCCTTCTGAACAAGGCACCCTTTGATTAGCTTCATAAATATAGCAGAAGAGTACGCAGTTTCTGTGTATTGCAAGATGATATATATAATTAAGCTAAACATGTGCCCAAGTCTTTATGATGCTTACTGCAGTTTTCTAAACTGAAATATATGCCTCTGTCTTTTAGGAAAGAGCTACAACAGGAAGAATATGTTCTTTTCCTGTTGTTTTCCTAGAGCTGACTAATCCCAGTAATCCTTTTTTGATCAAATATTAATTTTTTTCTCAGATATCTTCCAACATTGATTTTGTTAGCATTTCTGTTTCATGTAGCTTGTCTTTCAAACAGAAAACATATTTACTTGCTATTGTATATATAAGGTGCATATTTTAGTGTGTCAAATCTGATGCTAGGTGTGAATTCAGAATAATTTAATTCTTGCTACATACAGAGGATATTTTGAGGGCAATTAGGTGAAAGAGGTGTTATTTTATCTACAGAGCTGCAAAACCATGTTTGAGACATCTGATAACAATATCCTTACTTGCAAATGAAATAGCACAAAAGTCATGTAGCCAACATCTTTTTTACTATTTTCTGACAGACTCTAGCTACCTTCTAGCCTGGTTGGGCAGAAGCCTTTGTCTTTTAATGTTTCGAATGTCTTAATTTCATAGTGTTTCTTTTTTTCCCATGAGAAAATTATTCTAAAATGTGAACATTTCAAGGAGGTACATTTTGATATGCAGCTCCTACCTCTGATCTATGCTGAACATTTTCAAGGTTGGAAGTGTAAGCTAGAAATTTGCCAGGGATTGCAGGGAAAAGAAGGGTGTTGGTAAGAGCATTTTTGCACTCTGGAATTTTTTCCAAAATCCTGTTCTTAGTTAAACTCACATAATTCTTGTTGTGCTTCATTCATTGGCACTTATGAGGTCACTAAAGCACTTTAAACTTTTCACACATTGACAAGGACTCTTAAGAATATGCCCATTAATTCAAATTACACTCACCTACTGCATGGCTGTTGCAATATTTAGTAAGGTAAAAATTCCAAATTTTTCCCTCATAATCTCTTTTGCTATTCATAGAGATTTTTCTTATTAGCACTATCTTTCCTACTTTCTAACTGACCCTTCCAATACGCCTAAGCACTTCAGGGTCTGGCAGTTGCAGGAGATTGTTGTCTGGCCTTCATTTATCATTAACATAGATTATTACATTTAATAGTAGAGCTTGAGGAAACAAATTCTTTGGCTCTGTCTGCTGCTGCTCATGTTTTTAAAGCAGTGAAAAGGAGGTAGAAATACCCACGAGACAGAACACTGAATTGAGATTTAGCACACATTCTGCTCTGCAACAGCACCCAGCTGGCTCAACTATCAGCAAGCTCTGTCTGACCATGGGTCTGAGTGCTTCCCATGGCAAAGGGGAGCTGAAGCTGGAGAGCACCAAGGTATTTTCTCCCTGCATAGATAATTTGTAACCATAAAGTAATGGTGGCTGACCTTTCTGATTTTGGGATCAAAAGTGCCTCTTGGATGGCAATCATTAGAAGAAACCTTCAGTGTGTTATATCCACATCTCTCTGAATACAAATTCATAGCTTCCCCAAAAAATCAATGCAGGTGCTTTGATTGTAACATTCTCCACATTTATTTTACCCTTTTATGGAGAGAAAAGAATCACTAGGGATAAATAGTGCTTCATAAATTAACTATGGATCAGAGTGTTCTGACAGGTAATTAAATAAATTACAGGTTTATACTTTTGTAGTGCAAAGAGTCTGTGATGTGATTTCAGCTAAGGAAACCCTACCTGCATCTTTCATTATTTCCTGTATTTCTAGTTGTCATGCTGGAAGATGAAGGATGGATTTTTCATTCAAGCAAGATTCTCTCATAGCACTTCCATACAAGTTATGAGAACTTTTTATAAATCTGTCTGCTCTTGCTCTTACATAACTCTATGATAAATTCCCCTTTTGCCTTCAGTTGCACAAGGGAAGATTTTATACTCTTAGTATTTTCAGATTCTTTTTACTGCTTGTAGATGTCACAGAGGCCTGCACTGCAGAATCACTCTTCTTATCAATAAATAGGTTATTTAAAACTAATTTGTGTTCTTTGGAAGAGGACTTGCCACAGAGTTCTGACTCTACTGCCACAAGTTGCAGAATTCTAGATTAATAAGCTATTTATCTGATTACCTTCAAATGTGAAAAAAACACCTTTTCCAGCCAATGATTCCCTGATTTTTCTGTGATTTCTTTATAAGGCTTAGAAATGGAGTATCAAATTGTTTCTGGAGTATCAAACTGTCCAAATGGTCCCAGTGTAAATGAGCTCCAAGTATCTATTCAGTACAAAAAGATCACAATATTTGCTCTTTGGTTGTGTGATTAGTTCCCATTTGTATTGGCAATAATTCATAATGGGAACATATAGAATCATATGACTGAAACAAAAGTCCCTGGAAAACTGTTTTCCCTCCAATTTTTCTGGTCAGTTTTTCCTCTAGTTTATTCTTTCTTAGCTATATCATATATCAATAACTATATTTGCTATAGGTATTGTATGCTATGCAGCAGCTGGCCATACTTCCTAATTTTGATATTTAGAATGGAAGAATTATCACATCTTTCCCCCCTACCTTGCCTGAGCTGCAGTGTTTAACAACCTGCTTTATCTTGCTGTAAGAAGTTGAAAACGTCTCTTCAGACAGGATATGACTCACTGTAATGACTTTTGCATAAATACATAATGCAGTAGCTAAAACACAGCCTGGCATTTATTTGTTTTCTTACCTTACGTGACAACTAAATTTGTGACTTTCCAGTTCTTTACCTCCTGTATTTCCTTTTAAAAAACCCAGGCTCTTCTCTGCACTTCTGCCAACTACCAGTGCAAAGATGCAAAGACTCCCCCAGAAAATGCACAGCCTCCACTGTCATCTCTGCTGAAATTTTACTAGTACCCCTCAATCCTTTAACTTTAGAGATTAAAGCTCATGTTTACAGGTCAGAGGATTGTATAGATAAAAGTATTCACTAGCAGGATATTACTGTCAAAAGGATGGACATTGTGTAAATGGCCTGGCCAGGGAAAGACTTTGGACAGTAAGAGTAGCAGAACTGAATTTTTTTGTCACTGATATAAATAATGATGTATTATAAAGAAGCAGGTTTATTATAAAAGTAATTTCATTCACATGTGTCAGGAGGCAAAATAAAGGCTCTGTAATAAGGAGGCATATTCCTCTTATGTTGGAGTATGACAGCTGCTCTAGAGAATGAGGTTTCCATGACGTGTTCAGAGGTCAGGTACTTGACTGTAGGGTCTAATAGTCATAGTGCGACAATCAACAAATAACAAAGGTTGTGTTTGCAGAACAGTGACTCTGGGATTATGTGCACATATTTATCTCATTTGCATTTGAATTGGCAAGAGAAAGCCACATCAGTCTTTGCAGAGCTGAGGAGATAATAAAAGGGACAAAAATCTATTTCCATGGCAGCCTGAGTAGTTATCCAATGAAATCATATTGTGGATATATGAACTATCATGCCAGTCAGATCTATTAACCTTATAAGGGATTTAGCAACAAATAAGTAAACTTCAAACTCCTGCAAGACTTATTGTAATGGTATAGAGGAGGTACACAGAGGAAATCAGACTTTTACAAGAAGGTTTCTGAGATCACTGTAGAAAAGATATAGGTATTGTTTTTCAGGTTTAAAGTTCCTGCAGGAGTCATTTTCCTTAGGAGATTAAGTCTGTAAATTCAAAGAGGCAGAGTCAATGACCAGTTATTGAAGAACCAGATCAAAATGATTAATAACAGTAAAGTTCTTGGCAATATGTGCAGAAAGCTAAAACACAACAATACATGTGTTCTTCTTCATGTGTTTCAATTTTGACTAGCTTGACGGGTTTTATTTGATTGAGTTACCACAACAACACAGAAAGAAGTTTTAATAATTTGTTACCCGCAGCCACATGGGTGCTGGCCCTATTTTTCATCTGTACATCTTTTAGTACTTGAGGGACTTCTTCTGCACATATAACAGAAAAACCTAATTGTCTGACATTTTGATGTAATCTCAGAACTAGCATTTTCCAGAGCCTGCATTTTGAGACGTGATATCAAATCACACAATTTTCTATATCCCATGGGTTAGAAGATACAATATCTGGAAGCACCCAGAGGTAACAAATGTTTGCCAGCTGCCTCAATGCCACTAGCAAAATCTGAACAAAATCATCCTTTAATTGAAGAAATAGTGAGATTGAGCAACATCAAACTGTTACATGCAGAGACAGTTTATCCCCATCTGAATTCCCTCTTTGGGCTTTGCAGTAGGAATATCCCTCTATTCTCTTAAACCCTGAGTCAGGTCACCCTGCAGTATCTCCAGTCAGGCTGCCAAACCTTACACTGCAGACACGGAAAGAGGGAGGTGGTGTGCAACTGACAGCAGATTATTATGAAACCTGACTTTATATGAAGTATTTTGTCACTGCAATTTCCAGAATGATGAGGGTTTCTTCCAAGTGTTAAGCACATAATTACTTTCCAGAAACTAATTCAGTCTTGTGTTAAGAAAGCACTGACTGGTATTTTTCTAGTGGCTGTGATAGAGAAGGTGATACCCCTAATTGTGCAACATTACTAAAATATTTGGACCGGTTAACTTCAGGAAAATTCAGATCTTAAATAAGTAAGAGAAATTACATCATTAAATAACAGAAGTGATATCTTTTTACAGTGGTGACCAAAAACAGCTAATAAAAGCTGAAGCTCACATTTATGTGAATAAAGCAAGCAGAGTCAAACAAGGAATATCTTGTTGAGGATCAACAGACCATCTGCAATATGATAGTCCACTTACAAATATTCACCTGAGCTTTTAAAACTTATATTAGCTTAGCACAGTGGTGAAGCCTTGATTTTTGGATGTCAGCAGTAAGGGAGGTGCTGAACATCACTGCAGTCAAACCTAGCTTTGTTATCTTAACTTATATAGATTCAAACAGGCCACAGCCTGTCAGTCTGCTCTAATTGGGGCCTTATTTCATTGATTTATACAGGCCATGAGTGTTTATTTATTTTGACAACTTTGGCAAGGTGGATATTAAGAAAGTGAACTGTTTTATGAAATAGTCTTTTTTTTTTAGTTAGCTGTTACAAACATGGTAAATGTGGTATAGATACCTCTCCCCGAATCAAAATCTAAGCAAAAAATACAGAAAAATTAAAGAAGAAGGAAACATGAAAAAGAAGGTGAGCTGCTGAGATATTAATAATTATATATATATGGAATCCTTGGAACACAGAATAATGTGTATCGAAAGGGGCATTCAATAATTTTGAGTTCTGAGTTTGAGTTTTGAATTCTTCCAAGGATGGAGATTCTAGAATCTTTCTTGGTACATTTTCCAGTGTTGGACTTCTCATATGTGATGAGTGTTAGTCTGGGGCTTTTTCCCCCTTACACTGATATGTCTCTCATTGCAGCTTATGACTTTTGCCTCCTTTTCAACTGCTCCTTACTTCTGAGCAGCTGGCTCCAACTTATTCATATCATAGGTATATGAGGTAGCTGAGGAGCAACAAGACCTTTTCTTAGCACACTTTTTCAGGCTGAACAACCCTGATTCTCAGCCTGCTATTACCTGTCTAGTGCTCTAAACCCAAATCACTTTTTTGGGCCTTCCACAAGATGTATTTCAGTATAGTGTTTCACATATGTAAAAACAGGATTTTATGCGCAGCTTATGTGGAATCAAAGTAGTATTGAAACTTAATCAGCCAAAGAAATATGTTCAAACTCATCCAGTTTATTTCCAAATAAACACAAATGCAAACACACATATACACATACACATACAGTTTTACACACAGTATAGGAAAGATATTTTTATACTGAATCTCCTCTTCCCACTGAGTTGCAGCACCAGATGCAGCCGGTGCTACCAGTCCACCACATTGTGCTCTTAGCAATCAAGTATATTTTGTGTAAGGTTCCATCCAAGGAAATATTTAGGTGAATATTTACTTGTCTTTCTATTTATTTGACTTTCTTATGCACAACAAAAAACTATTTTTAAAATAATTATTGTCAAGACTAGGTTGGTTTGTCACAGATAAAAATCTACAGATGTTTGGGCAGTATGCAATTGGGAAGCTCTACAAATCAAATTAGTATGCAATTTCTGACACATTTCTTCTGCTAGGTGAAGTTTGTGAAGTGCTTTATTGATGACTTAATAACTAATTTCTGAAAAAATTTGTTTTGTGCTCAAAAAACACTCTCCAAATAGCAGAGTAGTTGGACAGAAAAGCAAAAGATCACATAAAATTGTGGCAGGGCTGTCACATTTTCCAGTATGATTATTTATATTTTCCTAATTTCCAATATAACCTTCTTTGAGATTTTACTAAAAACATTTTTAATGTCATCAAGGCTCCAGTTCCCATGAATGGTTGGACAGGATGATCTTTCAAAGCCTCTTCCAATCTGATCTGTTCTATGGTTCTATGATACATTCTCAGATGTCTGCTTTAATAGAGACACGTCATTAGTTTTAACTTTAGCTTCTTTAAAGGTTTCTTTGTTAACTCAGTAAAGTTTTTAACAGTTAAAGTAAATCTTTCTTAAGTTGGGGGAAAATTTGTCATTGTACAATTTAAATGTAGTCCACAGAGAGTCAGAAATTTGATGGGGTCTTGGTTTGCCGGGTTTGGGTTTGTTTGGTTTTTTTTTAAATAAAAGGTGCAATATCTGCATAACTGAGAGTTTTGGATTAAGTTTAGGGTTTTCAGTGTCTTGAAAAAAAGTTTGCACTTGCACTAGTTTGTTGTAAATCAAAATCCTTCCAGTTGTTGGACAGTTCTGTGTCAGTTGTCACTTCCAAAATATCTGTTTGGAGCGGGAACTCAAGCTTTTCATTCCAGTCCTTTTTTAAAATGAAGGTTTCATTGTTTATGTAAGTATTCTAGACTCAGTTTCATGGCAAGCAAAAGCAAAAACACATGTTGTCTTAGATTTAGAAACTAAAATATTTTTATTCAGAGATGCCAACATATTTTAGTTTTGGCAAATGTAAATAATATTCTCAAAAGGGTTTTTTTTTATTCTGTAGAATGTAGATTCAACATTTGCCTAAAATAGATCAATGTAATATTAGTTATTTGATATTTTAGCTTATTCAAATAATTTTTTGAAAACAAATACTAAAATATTAAAGCATAACATTTAAATCTCTGGAACTGGAATAGGAGAAAATAATCTAATGTTTTCATGAAAGCATAGAAATGCTGTTTGGAAGGAATCGCCTAATTGTTTAGTCCAGGCTCTCACTCAAAGCAAGACTGTCACCAACAACTGTCTGGCTCAGCTTTTGTTTTTGTAGCCCAGGCCGAAAAACTTTCAAGAAAAGAGAGGCAACCAGTTCCAGCACTGCGGCACCCTTCCAGGTATAGTTGAGGCCATAAGCAGTGCCTTGACAGCCCTTGTTGGAAATCTCTTTAATTTCTTCTCATCCAACTCATGATCTGGGAAATTCAGCTCTGGACATGGTGTTCCTTATGCAGCTCAGCAGTGTAGCTGGGCACACTCTACCAACAGACTCCCAGGAGCCATCTGCAGGAGTGGCTCATGTTCCCCATAGCACCATCTTTTTCAGCATGCCTGATAATTAAACTCTTGATCTCCCAGTCTCTAATAGAAAAACCAACAACTTCTTTGGAAGTTAACAGTAAATTTTAAGGGTTTTAAAGTCTTTGTCTATCTATAAACTTCAGTATATCATTTTACAGTGGGGTTTTTTTGTTCATTTGTTTGCAGTTTTCTTAATAGGATTTTTATGGTGGTTCTTTGGGGTTTTTTTTATGCCACTGAATATTTTATTGGTATAAGAAACCACAGAGAGTTTTCTCCCTTTCTTTTTTTACATTTCACTGAAAGCCATATTTGAATAGCTTTTAACATGCTTAATCTAGCCATGGTGACTACCATGAGTGAAGCATATTTCAGTGGTCTGTGGCTGCCAGGAACTGACTTCTTACACCATCAGAAGTGAGAAAAGTCATAACACCTAAACTGAGCAGCACAGCTGAACAGAACAGATTTTAAATATCAAAATAATTTTCTCCATTGCAGTCCTGTGTAGTCGAGCCTTGATCTTTAGCATTATTAGTTTTGTGACAGATAAGTTAGATGCTCACACATGTCAGTCAAAAATGGATCATGAGTGCTTATGAATGAGAGTTGCTTTTTTGCAGATATAGATAATGAATCCCAAATTTATCCCACCTTGGTAAAGATCTCACTAGTGAGGAACAGAAAAGTGAAATTCAAACTGTATTCACTTCCAGTTTTTGTTCATTGTGCTTATAATGATCACATACACTGGAGAAGCTGCCTGTGAGATTTTTTTGTGAAGAATTAGTGCAGAGGGTATTTTCCTGGGAATTTTCCTACAGCAAATTCCATTTCAGAGTCTTTTGAATTGGTTCATTTTCTTCATTTTTCCAGCTTCTAAAAATCAAGAATATATGAAATGGTAAAATATGGAAACTATTATTTCTTCAAAGTAAAAATAATTCCAATTAAGAAGCTATAGAAATCTCTTTTTAGATCCCGAATGGTGGCTTAAAAATACATAAAATGAAAGAAGATATGCAGTAAAACATTGCGTTTTCTTTTCACTTTGGGCAAGAAAAGCATGATGGCATTGATCTCAGTGAAGGGCCTGAATTCAGTTCAGGATTATCCCTTAAATTTAAGTGCCTAAATGGAAGTGGAAATGAGTACTGAGTGTGTAAGGTCCCTGCATGATCTACAGAGATCTTGTCAGACCAGTCCATGCAGCTTGTTCATCTAATAACAATAAATATACCTGGGCCAGATTTCACTTGCACAAGCATTGGTTTCTATTACTGTGTAGGTTGCTTAAAATTTCTATTACTGCTATTCAGAGCTGGTAGTCATAGCACAGATCCTGTGGAAAATCTGTACACTTTGGCAGAGGAGGCTGGAAACCAAGATGTCCCTATGGTGTCTAAGGCACAGAAACGCTTAGATACTTGTTTTAACAACAGTATTGATCCTTACCCATGTGTTCCTTCCAACTTGGGGCATTCCATGAAGCATTTGTTTAGTTAAATTCCACTCACTTCATTGACAATGGGTGTAAGTCAAGGTTCTCTGATGTTTAATGCTATTTCAAATTATGAGTACCCAGAAAGCTGTAGAAATCCCATAGTGCCTTCTCCTATCTGCCACTTGCACCCCCAAATATGTCAAACAAAAATGGTTAACTCTGTAGAGGAAATGTCAATTTCAAGCTCTCTCTTGCTCTGTAGAAACTTATAACTATATGCATATATTTCTTAATAAAGAGTTTAATATATTTTTTTTAAATATATCATTTCTGCTTTAATCCATCATTCATCTTCATGGTTTGCGTTAAACCAGTGGGGAGAGAGTAGCTATATAGACAGTACTTTATCTAGGTGAAGTGAATTGCTACATGAAGACATTAGTTAGCATGAAAAATTAGTGAAGAAGTACAATTTAAATCATACTAATACTTTTTGTTTAATTACCCACTTGCTTCTCCTAGTAGATACTACACTTAAAAAAAACCCCTAAATTAATTTGCTAATTAAAATAACATATTTTAAGCAAGTCAAATTCTTAAAAGTTTAATGACTTCATTTTTCTCACATTACACATTGTGAAAATCAGACAGAGGGAGAGTTTAGGAGGGAGCCAACTTATGTGCAGCATTTCCAACAGAGCCATTGAATTTTCTTCTGATACTACTTTTTATATTTTGCAAATTGCTTTGGAATGGCTTTTTGTTCAAGGTAAACAACCAATGAGAACTTCTTTTAATATAAGCAGTTTTCTTCCTCCTGAAAATGAATTTAAACAGCAAAGTTGTAAAGCATGCAGGGTGGCAGGTTTTAATGCTTTTGAGTACCTTCACTTCTTCACATGATAGCTTGCCTAACAATTCTGTGCTTCATTCTTTAGTAATAAGTGGGAAAGGGTAGGCCTTAGCAGTTCTGTGGTTGCAGATGAAATCTAAAAAAGTAGACAAAACAGAAATATGACAACTATGGAAGCCTATTACAATTTTAATGTGACAATGATCAAACAGAATTTCAATTATCTCTGACCAGCCACTTTTGGCTTACAAGACCATATGTAGAGGCAAAAAATAATCCGAATATGTTTACAGTGGGGTAAAAGGATTGTAGTTCTGCTACAAGATGAATATGTCATCTGGAGGCTGACTATCAAAAATAAACACAGATTAGTAATATGAGCATTCAATATTATTGGACAATAGTTAAATTAGCTGAATTTTGCACCTAGAGATTCTAGGCTTGTGTGATAATAGAAATGAAAAATCTGGACCTTATATTTTAATATTGGCCCCAGCTCTACTACACAGACTCCAGCTTTGCAAGATACAGCTAGCATAGACAGGTAAATAATTTATTATCATTCCAGCTTCCTAGCTTGGTTTTTCATTAGAAGCTGAGACCAGTAACATTTTTTAAGCTTTTTGTTTTCTAATGTATTGTGCAAAACTGGAAGCGAGTTTACCATACACAGCTCATATTAATGCAAGATTAAGATAAATAGATAAATAATATAAAATACTTTTTTTTCAAGAAAAGTAGCATCCTAAAGACCATGCAAACAAAAGTGTTTATGAAGTTAAAGAGCATCATAGCATGTCATATAGCATCTGCAATAACTTTCTCTGATTTTTTGCAGTGGGAGGCTGGAACTTGAACTCTTGAGCCTTTATTAAGGAGTTTTATATAGGACAAAAAAAAAGACTTTGCAAGACTAAAAAATCTCTCTTCTCTGGATGTAATGACCACTTCTAACCTGCCCAGTGACTCTAAGCCTGTCTATATATGCAATAATAGTAATTTTATACCTTTCTAAGCCACATAGTTAAAGCTTCAGAGCATAATGGTAAATAGGATAAAGTTAGAGTCTTGATTTAAACCCTTCAAAGAGATAGATGCTGCAGCATATTGCACTGTGATGATTGACTGGTGTGGCAAGGTTTTGGTACTGAAGGACTGCAGAGATCCTTCTGTGAGAAGAGGCTGAGCCCTTTCCCATGGCCCCCACCACCAGTTCCACCCAGCTCTAAAGATGAGAACATCCTGGAGGCCTCTCTGATATAACATACTTAAGAAAAGGTGTAAGATGCTGTGCAAAAGCCATTAGCAAGAGAAGTGATAAAAAACTGATAGAAACGGCCTTGTGGATACCAAGGTCCACAAAAAAATGAGATGGAGGAGGCACCCTAGGTGCCAGAGCAGAGATTCCCCTGCAGCCCATGCTGAAGGCCATGGTGAAGTGGGTTCCTGTGCTACAGCCCATGCTGAAGGCCGTGGTGAAGTGGGTTCCTGTGCTACAGCCCATGCTGAGGGCCGTGGTGAAGTGGGTTGCTGTGCTGTAGCCCATGGACCATCACAGTGCAGCTGATATCCACCTGCAGTCCCTGGAGGCCTCCATGCCAGAGCAGATGGACATGCCCTCAAATAAGCTGCAGCCCACAGACAGCCCTTGCAGGAACAAAGTATTCTTTTGATTTTTCTTCCTTGTTTTACACCTTGTAATAATACCCAAGCTGCCTCAAAAGCTATAAAAGCACCAGTAAAACACCTTTATCTTGTTTTTCAACTTCAGGTGTACTTTCCACTATCTTACTCTATTTTGTATTATTAAACTGGTCTTTCAGGAATTAAAGACCCTTCTTTCAAACACCTAAATTTTTTTTCATCACCTTGGTGATGATGTTTTGCACATATAATCTTTGATCTCTTGTCCTTTATATCACACTCTATGGGAGCCATATAATCTGTGAGTCTGGATTTTTTGCTAACTTCAGTAGGAGTTGAATATACTCCTCATATTCAACACAGAAATGTACAATAAGGAATACAGAGAAAATAGTAACAGTAAATTTTTGAAATTTGATCACCACAAAATAAAAACTGAAATGTCAGACAGTATTTAAAGAGTTATATTTTTGTATTGTTATCATGCTATTCTTTATATATCATTCAGATAGTGAACAAAATGTCATGTTATTTCTAACAGCAAACAAAAACTGAATGCACAGGTAATGTCATTCACAGCATATCTCTGTTTTTGCACATGCAAGAGAATTTTGCTAAGTCATAGAAAAGTGATGAACATGTATATCAATACCCTTATGTGTGTGTGCATTAACAGGGGTATAGTATAATTTTTTTAATATTTTCTTTTAAATAGGTAACAAGGGAGATGACATTTTTTATGTGTTACATTAGTAACACAATAGTCAAGGTCAGATTTTTTCTCTGGACTCATTCTTAAAAGAACAATCACTACCTGTTATTAACTTGAATCTTGCTGACCATGAGTTTTCTATGGCTCTATCTTTTCAAAATTTTTTGCAATGCTTAATGTTAACATCAATATTAGTGATAGTAGGACCTGTACCTATTTTTTGGTGAAAAAGCTGTACAAAGAGCATTATTTCTGATTCATAAACATCACTGAGTTCTTCTAATAGTCTTTTCTACTTATGTTTATATACTGTGCATTTTCTTTCTTCACTTGAAATGCAATAGCAAAGTACCTTGTTCTTACTCCTTAGAAGCAAATACAGATATATGTCTAATTGGTATCTACCATGTGCTCTTACCTAAGTTAAGCAGGTTATTATGAAATTGCCTGTGTTCCCACTGCACTATAATATCATTTACAGACTTGCTAATTTCTCAAGACACAGAGAGCTCATCCAGAAATGATGAAGGAGGCTTATGGTATGATTTTCCATTAGTAATCAAAATTATTGATGTGTACTGTATTATAGCATGACACACATAATAAATATAATCAGTCCAAGAAACATTTTTGGCATGAAAATGTTACTTTATGAAATAATCTTTGTTTCAAATGCAAATGTTCAGATGCTAATCAGTATTTTTCTCCATAAACTATGTTAAACACTAATGTTTTCATAGAATGTAATTTTTAAAATATGCATATTTGAAAGCATAAAAGCTCTTCTGTGTTTGAGTAATCCAACAGATGAAAAATTAGTTTCACACCGGTCCTTGTTATCAGAGCAATGATTTACAAAATAAGAACAGCTCATGATATCCCCAAATACTTGATGGAGTTTATGTAGAAGGAATAAAAATGCTTCATATCCTGCCATATACTTATTGTTTTCAGCTTGAGTCACCCAAACTCTGTATTAAAATGACATACTTTGCAAAGAAAATGCCTGATTAAAACATTGCAAAGATTTGAAACAGCAATACTATAAGTTGTTTACATCGATAAACACAGAATAGTGTGTTTCCAATTTAACTCAGAAGACACTAAGAGACCAGATAAATAGCAGTCTATAATGATAATCTTGCAGAGGGTAATTTTAAAATGTAATGATGTACATAGTCAGGATCTTGCTTTTCCTTTTCATTTAAAGAAACAACATTAGAAAACCTCTTAGACAGGCAAGTATTTTCAGTGATTAAAAATTAAATTGTAAACGAGTGAATGTAATTGCAAAATTTATCTTTCATTGCAGAAATGTTGGGGTTCCTGTTGCAGTGCACAGCTGAAAGAGCTTCAGAGGTACTCAAAGGAATCTGCACCTGATAAAATGAGCTCTTCTGAAGTAACAGGTGCTCCACAGGTTGTTCCAGGGATGCTGTATTTCAACAGAACCATCTTAAAATGATGGAAGTGTGATGGGATCACTTCCATGTCAGCCACTAGGGAAAAACATCATCTGGTGACAAATGCCATATTTCATGAACTCTGTGTTTTCCTTGAATGACTTTACTTCAAATAGTCATGAAATATCACTCTTGGTCTATAGTAGCATATGAGGTCAAGGTGGTTTTCAAGCAAGGACTACATGCCCAAGAATGTAATGGATACATTAACTTTCACCTTTCCAGCTGTTTTATTTGTTGATTCCGCATAGGTTGACTCTGATCTATCTCTGGGTCAACTTGAGTTGTTTTAATCTGTTGACACTGCTGTCCCGTGCAATTAGAACTGGTGGGCGAGTCCATTCTGAAACTGCTTTTAAAAGCAATCAAGTAATTAATCCGATAAACATCTATCCCTACATCTCTATGTGTCTATGTCAGTGAACAGTAGTCTTTTAGAAAATTTTATAATATACACAGGCCACAGGAGGACATGGTACACAAGGACATAAAATTCCTCAATTTTTCATTATATTTCTTAAGGAAATAAAAACTTATGGTTGTGCTTGTTTTGGAGTTACAATTGCATTTGAAAATGTTTCATGCAACAAGAATTTATAAGGTATTAGAAATAGATATTTTTATGATTTGTAAAGGCAAATGACTTTTTATGATTTCAAGACAAATGAGTGAAACACTCAGATATTCACAAAGGCTTCAAGTGAAGTTGTGTTGCTCTGTTTCTTTTGTGGTATCCACATTAAGCGGTCTGTTTTCTAACTAGTGGAGAGTTACTTTGCATCCTTCGAATACTGAAAGTATTTGATGAAGAAGGACAGTAATACAATTTGCACTTTCATGTAAATTTAGCTCTTGTTCTTTCTCACCCTATTAAGTAATCTTTCCAGTGAATGTAATAAAAAATCTAGAAACCTGCGACACAACAAATAAACAGCTTTTTCTTCTCAGAAACATTGTTCCTAGGAATGACAGACTATGGGACAAATTATATCTATTGATTTATAGAATGAGGACTCATCAAGTGATCTTAAAACCCTCAATCCTGCAAAGGTATTCACACTGTTTAGTAAATGTATATAATGCCTTTTATGAAATGAGAAATTCTTCTATTATACACACTAGAGATAATTGTAAAGCTCCAGAGACTTCAATGAAATAGAAGTAAATTTCTCTGTGAAAATTTTACACAGGTATGTACATCTCTGCAGATCTCCATCTTCTCCCTTAGCGTTTTCAACTAAATATTTAAGTGCTTTTTTTTTCTACAAATAAATATTTCTAGCTGAATTTATATTTTGGGGTTTAGTAGAACATACAGAATATGATAGTCTAATGTGGAGGAAGAGAATTTTTTTATAGAGTTTGCTTCAGTTGCAATAGTAGCATTTATGTAGGAATTTGTGCTGCAATCATGCTGAAAATATCCCACTGGATATAATTTGAGAACTCACTGTATATCTATAATCATGATTTTCAGAACATTTTCTATAAAGCATCTTAGAAAATTTTCCCCCCTCTAATCCTGTCATGCTTTACCACATGGACATTTTCCCATTCTTTTCTTTAGTAGTCCATAAAATTATGACAGTAGCTCTAATTTTTTGCAATTAAATTCTTGTTTGGGTCCATTAAAGTTTAATATAGTCTAGCAATAAAAAATTAAGGAAAAAAAACCTAATTTGTGTAAAATGTGAAGTGCAATAAAATAGACTTGTTCTGGTAGGGGTTCAGGAATGTATTTTTTACTTCTGCAAACTTAATTCCTATGGTGTGATAGAAAACACTTTCCCACTTTACACATAAAGGCAAGCAAAAGCAGTCTTGGAAATGGCAAATCATTCCTTATTTCTAAGAACTACAGAAGCCATGTCTGCTTTCAGATATGCACATGATATGTGTATCTTGTAAAATCAGTGTCTGTGCAAGTCACATACGCAAGTATGACATAGGTTTTTGCATCAGGGCTTGGTTTCATTTTATGTCTCTTTATATATTGAGTAGACAAAAGGCAATTTATAGAGCAAGAAATTAAATATCAGCAATGCAGTAAGTCGTAGGTTAGAAAAACCACTGAATGAGAACATTATCCCTGCAGTACCAACAGAGCTGTGTCCAGCATCAGAGGATTGCAAATTGAAGTAAAAATGTAAATGCATGTAAAACACACAAGCTCATTTTAACTGAGGTCAGAAACGGGTTCTGAATGGAGTTACAGAGAAAATGCTTCAAACACGTAATATCTGAAATAGAAATTAATTGTATTACAGAACCAAGAAAGGCAAACCTATTTAGCCTTACAGGCACTACAAGTCTCTTTTGATTTATTCAGAATTGCAGGACAGTCTGCTTGCTGGTGATAAACACTCATTGCTCACGACAGAAGTACCCATCCAAGAGAATACTCTTGAATACAACTCTTACACTGCCCAGATGGAAATGATGAATGAAAGTAAAAGTTAGTTCGAAACACTGTAATTCTCTAGTATTTTTCCTAAAGTTTAGATGAATTCTAAAACTGCCCATGTGACATAAAATTAATGACTAGAAGGATAGAGGGGAAGATTTTTTAGCTTGTTCAAATACCAGGTTTTTTAATTAATATGGAAAAAATTATGAAGACACAGCACAAAAATACTAAGTCCTACAGAATCTGGATTAGATTCTCTTTCTCAGTAGTGTTGTTTGGCAATCACAATTCTGTCTTACAGCTGCCAGGGCTTTGTAATTAAACCAAGAGCTCTACAGAAGGAGAGGGTATTCATCTTGGGCTGTCCCCTGCATCCACTAAAAGGCTTAGAAAGGGCAGGTGCAGCCTCCACAACTCACAATTTTTATGGCCTTTGGAGTCTTGTCATGAAGCCCTTCTAGTGCTTCTTCCACCTCTCTGGCCAAGTTACAAAAGACACAGATGGTACATACGGCTTCTGCTACCACCTCTTAGATATTCAGACACTGGGAAGACAAGATCTACAGGCTAGCTTATATTATGTGGAGTACTGGGATCTAGATGGGATTGGTTTCGATTGGATTTCAGGTTTGTTTGACTGGTTTTGTATTGTAATACAAACAGTAATTTTGCCGTTTCCTTGGTGGAGAAGATATATTATTTCAACAGTTTGCAGTCAGACTGTTTTCTTCAGTTTGGCAGCTTTCAGGTAGCCTTTTCCACCATTCCTTCACAAAAAATTTTTATGGATTCAACTTATAAAATCAAGACTGTTCTTATAGAAAATTTCTGAATAGAATGTTGCATTTCCTATCCTGTTCTAGATATCTTCAAGCTTTTTCATCTTGTCTCCAATTTCATTTCAGTCCAGTGACAGCCTGAAACAAAACTGTATGGGGAAGAAACACATGGTCCTTTGCAGCTCCTTTCTTCTCTTAGACACTCGTCACACAGCGTCAAGGTGCAGGATTGTCAGCCTACTTCTGGTTCTGGTGCTGATATTTCCTGGAAATTCTCCTGGTTCTATCACTGTAAACAGAGCCTTTGTCTAAGAGTAACTTTAATTGACAAGGCAAAGTTGAAGACAAAAACGTCAAAGAAAATGGGTAAAAACTAAAATTATTTCTGCCATGGAATTTTGTGCGTTTGCTGCACTCTGACTGCAATTGCAATTGTCAGAATCTTCTTTAACCTATTTTATGTACAGTCAGGCCTTAATAAGCTGGGAGAAAGGAGAAAAGTGTGCAGTGTCTGAGAAATTCTTCCATGAAGCACATGAACCAAGATGAACGCTATCTAATTATCAGCTCACACAAAACTGTTGTTTGCTGTCTCATGTAATTAATGAGGCAGTCTATGAAAAAAGGGGAAGAGCAATTTATGTAGCGCTCAAAATTTTCAAGACTCTGGACCACTGTGTTTGAAAGCAAGGTCTGTAGAAGAGGCATTCTGATTTCTTTATGAATAGGTGAACAATGATATTTATAAATGTTGAGAGGTTTCTTTTGTACATTACATGCTTTCTAATTGTGCCAATTGTTACTAGAAGTTAAAGCATTAATCCTGAGTTATTTCTGTTTATAGTCTTCCTAATGACATCTTGGTTCAGTGTGCTTTTGCTCAGCTGATCTCTGCACCTTAACATTGCCAGGATTGACCTCATCTTTGTTCATAGTATATAGGTTGTTAGGCATGTGCACGAGCTGAAACATACTTGAAATAAAGGTGAATCTATTTTTTATAGGCTTCTTGAATCAGATGCAGAAGCATTAGAAGAATGAATAACCAACCCAGTGCAGGAATGAAATCCAAGAGCACACAAAGCCTCACTGACTTCACTCTTGGCAATGAGGAAGGATAAAGAGTAGTTAAAAGTTGCCACCCATGGAAAGAGCTTCAGATGTAGAATTGCAAGTGTAACATCTGCCAATTCTTCAGTAAATTTGCAATGGGATTTTGTAATGTTCTGGCATTTTTTGAAGAGAAAACCAGCAGCCATGGACAGAAACGTACTTCTGTACTTTCATTTTCCTCTAAGTAGAATTTTATGGGGTTTTTCCTGATCTCAAACACATTACCATCCTAGATGCTGTTACCACTTTGGTATTTTTTATTTCTTTGCCACACAGGCTGTACACTGTTTCTATTCATAGGTTTAAGAAAACAAATTATCCACCTGTTAAGAGATGAATGTTGAGGAAGACATGGGACACCACTGAGATTTGGGGACACGTGCAGGGGTAGGGAGGAAATTGTTGCATCAACTTTTGAAGAGGATAAACTACTGAACTTTTTGTGCACACAGTTCACAGCCAAGTAGATTCTAAACCACTTCTTTTATTTTTCCAGCATAGTTAGTGTGACACACTCCAGATTAAAATGTAATCTGAATGTCAAGTATTTGTAGGTTTTTTTGTTTATATTGACTATCCCATGCAAAGTATCTTCAGAACAATCATCATTCCAAATAACATGAACTGGAGATTTTTCTTTTAATATCTTGGATTATTCAAGCACAGAAGCAACTATGCAAGCTCTGAGATTGAAAAGCAGGAGGTTTTATAGGTATGAGCAAATAAGAGAGGACATGATAGAGAGAGAGTTCATCCTTTACCTAAGACTTTAATCCAGTGGCCGCTTGGCAACATTGAATGCTGACACACCTCAGAAAGATACAATTGGTTAAGTTTTCGCAGAAATTCATCTCTGGGTAATATCAGTATCAGGACTTTTGTAGGAAAGAAGCAGAGATTACAGATGTGTATGGATAACCTACATATTTGTCATCAGGTGGTAAAGAACGTTCAAGAAAACAAAGTGATGCTTAGTTATGCTTATGGAGGTAAGCTATCCATTACTGGCTGTGGACAGAATAATAAAATAATTCTCTACAGATTTTTACTGTGCTTGAGTTCAACTCGTGGGTAAGGTCCCACAGTCACTGGGTTCAGGGGCAAAAATTAACAGTCAATGACTTCAGCAGCTGGGTTTTCAGTTGGTGTATTAAATAAAACAGAGTGGATTTAAATTCAACAAATCTCTCTTTCTACTATTGGCTCTTGGGGCAGCACAGTCAGTCCTGCCCAATTCAATTCAGGGAACCATTGATTATATCAGATCAATGTACATGGGAAAAGGAAGAAAGAAAAGCAGCACAAGTGTAATCCGGGGAACTGCAAAGTTGATACTATTTTTAAATCTTATTAAAAAAAATCTAAGGCATATGTAAATTTGAGATAACGTACCTCCCTTGTACCAATGCCTCAAAGGAATTTACTTCAGTAATTCACATCTAATTCCATAATTATTAAGCTGGATAATGTATTTTCAATATTTAATACCACAAATGCTTAGGTATTTTCAAAGTAACCCTTAATTTTCACCATCGAAACTAAAGCCTTGATAAAAATCTCTTTATGTGTTTCCTATTCTGTTCAGTGATAACTGAATCAGGTTTTCTTTTTTCCTTTCAATGTTTCAGTACTTTTGGACACCTGTCAGCCAACCAAAATTAAAAACAGAGGCTGATTAAATGGCTCTCTATGGTGCTGTTCAGGCAGCTTCATTAGTGTTTCAGCTTACAGCCACTGAGTGAGCCCCACTGCTGTAACTCCTGACGGTTCATGGAAGTCGATTTGAAGGCACAGGATGTGGGGTACGCAATTTTGCACAGTTGCAAAGTTTTGATTGCATGAATTATACATGAAGTCCATTACAGTCGGTGCTCACTGGTGGTAACAGCACTCTGAAGGTGTAAAACAGCTTTTTCTTTAAAACAAGTAAAACCCAACCAACCAAATGCAAGCCAAATAAAGGAGGAAAATACAGAACAAGAATAACAAAAAAATCCCAAACATTCTTTATTTGTCTATCCAATCACTAGATTGTATGAAAAACAGTTGAGAGCCTTCCAGCTCATTTTGCTGGTGTTCAGGTATGTTGAAAACTAAGGTGTCAGGAAGGGGAAAGGTGGCGGAGAAATAAAGCTTCAAGGCTATGGCTGCAGTTTATTGCACACATAAAGGATTTCTCCAGCATGAACACAGCAAGCATCTCAGAAAGCTCTCCATGTCATTTTGCCAAAGATGCTCCTATTTTCACTAGGTGTCTGCTCTGTCAAATGTAATGTTTTATTAAAGCTTTGGGGCTTTTTTTTTTCCTTTTCCTTCTTTCTCTGTGCCTTTTCAGGAGACAGGAAAGTAGTTTTAAAAAGCAGAAAGATGAGAGACAGAGCAAAACTAGCTCAAATTTCCAGTATTCTCACTTTATTTAGATGACTTACTACTTCCTTGCTATTTTTTTCATTTTGCACTGAAAGAAAAATCTTCATTTTAGTAAAGATTTAGTGTTGGTTGTTACAAAAACACTCCTCGGTGCAGTTGTATATAAATGCTTTTAATCCTTCCTCTCCCACCACTTGAACAAATTAATTTATCTATGTCAGAGTGTTCAGTAGTGTAGCAGAACACGTGTACCAACACTTACACAGATGCTCCCATTGACATCAGTGGGAAAATTTTACCCAGGCAAACCAAGGAAGAGTAGAACCCATAAGTGTCAATGCAGAAAATAAGACAAACTGATAAGCTTGCACTGATCAGGCTGTGCAGGCTCTTTCAGTTTCACATTGAGATGATGTTTCCTCTTCCTCTAGCACTGGCCAGAATAAGTAAAGCTGCACATGTCATACCATGGATCGTCCTTACACTTGTTTCTACTGTAAGTTAAGGCAGTTTCCTCTTGCAAGGATTCTTAGTACTCATTCCACATGCCTAACATGCCCTTTCTGTCTGAGGCTAGATGTAGAGCACTGCTCATGACTATTCATTGCAATGTCTTGGCAAGACATTCACAGCCTTAATATGTCAAAAAACAAATGTTCATGGGGTAATACTTGTACCTTGAAGTACTTATGTTAAGAAAAAGACATTGGCAAATTAGTGTAAGGCAAACTGCCTAACCCCTCAAACATTTTTTTCTGGATTCTTAAAAACACAGAGTATTGGCTCTCTCAGCATGTTCAAAACTTCTTTTCATGTGCCATGTGAGTCCAAGTTTCACACCATTTCAGTTAAAAGTTCTTCTGTAGTGTGATCCTTGTACATAATTTCAGTTATGAAACTTCTGAATTAATTCAGCTGTGGACTTTTGTGGGGAAAGAGATTAATCTCTGTTGCAATTGCTTTCTACAGGTGACTCTGAGAAGCCATGTACTTCTCAGTACATGATGCTGTGCTGTTCCACAGTCACCAATACCAGACTTTTGCACCATCACATTATCTGGCAGTACGAAACTGATCTATATCAGACATAGGCACACAATCACATTTCTTAGCCAGAATACACAATGCAGACTACCCCTCAGAGTATTTTGTCTCCCTGATTTTGTACATACTTTACATCACTGGTAAATTGTGTACTTGTCAAAAAACACTCAAATATTCTTTGAAGAAAGCTGAAAAAGAAATGCAAGCTTGCATCACTCTGTAATAGAATGTCTGCAGCATTTCTGAACCCACGCTACGTTGTCATCTTATTACAAAGGTCCCGTACCTTCACAGTCATTTCTCATGGGCATCACAGCACTGCCTCCAACTCCTTCACAGTACGACCAACAAACTCCAACTCCCTCCTTACCCAGCTAAGCCACTCTTTTATAGCACTCATCCTGATTAGACACATCTGTGGCCTGTTAAGGGCAGGCCTGTTCCTAATCTTTGATGATTAGTACAGCTGCAACTCTTCAGGTGTGAGACTACCTTCTGCACTATCTTTATTTTCTTACATTCTATCCCCCCACAATGCTTAGAGACTTATATTAATATTTGCATTTATTATATTATTGAGCCATGGTCTGAGCAGACCCATAAGCAGCAACTTATATACCAAAATTTGCAAAAGTTGTGCCAAGAAAAATCCTTCTCTTTAAGAAAAACCAACCTTTCTGTATTTTTTCATACTAGGAATGAAATTCTACCATTCTTACCTCTGATGCTTTTCCTGTCTATTCAACAGTAAACCTATCTACATATTTTTATCCGCTTTTATATCTGAGTAAATTTCTGTAGGAAATTAGATGCAACGATAAACAAATGGGCTGTGTCTGAAGCAGTAGTTTCTCCTTAACTACAAGATATAATTTTGAGCAGGTAATGACAAAAATACCAAAGCCAAGCCCTGTTTCTGCAGTGAGAATGCATGTCTGGAGGATAACAGCATAGTTTATGTGATGACACTCCTCCTCCACCTCACTACGCTTCTGTAAAGTAATTCTCCAATTGTCATTCATAATACAGTAGATTGGACTATCATAAGATCAGTCATGACTAACCTGTTCAATATGACTGCATTTTATAAGCAAGCATATTCCTCCTGCATATCTGACCAGAATCGGCTGTTCACTTCCTGGGGACATCGACATTGATCTCTCTTTGCTTTCCTGCTCTTTCCTTGCCTCTATTCTTTTACTCCTTACATGGCCACATTCTATTTTAAACCCTTCAGGGCAAACAATCTCTATCAAAACTTGTCTCTGCTGCAAACACACTTGCAGGGAAGCAGAATGCATTATATCCCTCTGCCTTGGGTTTGCACAGCAAGCTTTTGTAGTAGGGGAGTTACAGGGCAGGGGGGCTTCTGTGAGGAGCTGGAGAAGCTTCCCCCTTGTCCAACAGAACTAATTCTAACCAGCTCCAAGATGGATCCACTGCAGGACAAGGCAAAGACCATCAGTAACAGTGGTAGTGCCTCTGGAATAAAAGATTTAAGTGTATAGGGGAAATGAATCTGGGCTACAGAATCTGCAGCCAGAGATGAAAGGGTACTTGTTGCAAGTTTGGTTTCTAATATATATGATATATAAACATGAAATCTGCAATTCCTCACCCTCTCTGATAGTAAGGATCTGCCCAGAAGACCAGATTGACAAGAGACTTTGACACCCAATGACCTGGAGAACTGAGACATAAAACTTCCTGTATCCCTTAGAGATGCAAGGCATCCATACCTTTATCTGGATCATGCTGACTTGGACCATGCTGTGCCATCTAACAGGTTGCATTGTGAAGTTCTGGGTGTTTTGGTTTTTTTGCAATGTGTAGAAACACTCATAAGAATGAGATCACTGACCTAAGACTGCAGGCAGTTAATATTTTCAGTAAAAATGGATGTAAATATAAAGGATGATGTAAGGATAAGAGAAGGAAGCCAGTAAAAGGGGATGATTCAGAGAATCAAACCAATGTGTTCAATCTATTAATCTTATGAAACAGAAAATTTGTAATTGTTGCAAGGTAGACTTTAATTCAGGGAAATAGGAACAACTCTGGTGAGCACAAAACAAAGACATGACCATTTCATGGAATTATGAAGAGGCAGATATATATTTTTCTCCATATCTTGTTTTGAAGTAGGGATGAAAATATATTTTTTTTATTTCAGGGAGGCTTAATGTCCATTTCTAGATGAGAACACTTCTTTTATTTGCTTTCTCTAAGTATTTCTAACTATATACATTATATAAAATGTTATATATATGCAATATTAAAAATGTTTATTTTAGTTTAACTGTGAGGAAATCAATGCTACTTTTCCATTACCAGGAGTCCCAGTCTTAGCACCTGCTATGATTTTCATGGGACTCTAATTAATCAATGGCAGTTCACCAGGACTCCCAAGCCCTTGCCTCAGAGATACTGACCCAGTCAGTCAGTAATTTACCCACACTGTACTCTTTGGTCCATTCCTGGTGGAAGACTGATGAATTTAATAAGGTTCCTGTTTGACCTTGCCTTCAGCCTGTCTACATCTCTGAACAGCAGACTTGCCTTCAAAAACACAGATTGGTCTTTCAACCTTGGTCTTCAAACTTGACAAAAGAGTGCACTTCTTTACCTCCTCCAGGTCCCTGGTAAAGATGTTAAGCAAGACTAACAGGTCCCAGGAAAGAATTCTAATGAATTATATTTGTAACTTGCTGCCAGGGAGATTGCAAACTATTAACTACTACCCCCTGAGTCGTGCAATCCAGGACATTTCTACTCATTTTGAAACAAATTTATGCTATCATGTCCAAACCTGTGACAAGGATGTTAGAAAACACTGTGTTGAAAACCTCACTAAAGTCCCTTCTCCTATCTCTGACTAAAGGAAAATCAACATTCCCCTTCATCTCTAGATCCAGTAGTTTTATCCCACAAAGTAACTGTAAGACTCAACCTGGTATATGTCAGTCCAGGTTAGTTTTTCAAGTCAGTTTCTTCATGTATGCCAAAATTTCTTCCAAGAAGAGTTGCCCTATAATTTTCACAGCTACTGAAGTGAGGCTGAAAAACTCATAGTTATTTCAATTTTCCTCAGACTGCCTGAAGATGATTAAAATATTTGTCTCCTACCGCTGTTCTTTTATTTCAGGGAGGCTTAATGTCCATTTCTAGATGAGAACACTTCTTTTATCTGCTTTCTCTAAGTATTTCTAACTATATACATTATATAAAATGTTATATATATGCAATATTAAAAATGTTTATTTTAGTTTAACTGTGAGGAAATCAATGCTACTTTTCCATTACCAGGAGTCCCTTGCCACTTGTGTGCAACACACCTAATCCTATGAATTAGTGTGAATCAAACTCTCTTTAAAAAATCCATTACTCCAACTTCCACATTGGTTGGTTGGATCTCTCCTTCTGCAACCTTGCCGCCAAACAGAGAGGCTCAGGAGACCTTGCTGGTGAAAATCAATGAAGGCATTGAGTACCTCATCCTCATGTGGTATTCAATGTCACTACATTGCTCACCTCCTTCAGCAGTGAGTCAACGTTTTCACTGCTGGTTTATTTGCTGTCAGTGCAGTCACAAAAGCTCTTCTTTTTACCCTGGCCATCCCTTGCCAATTTTAAGTCTACTTAAACTTTTCCTTTTCCATCAGATTCCTGCACGACCATGAAATGTTTCTGTATTCCTCCATTATACCCTCTCCTTGCTTCTGCTTGCTGTAGATACTTTTTTTGGTTTGGGTTGGGGTTTTTTTGTTTTGATTATATCATCAGTATGCCTGTTTATTCATGGTAAGTCCACTTGTTTTCCAGAACACATCATTCCTGTTCTTGCAGGAGGTTTGTTCTCAAAGATCTGACAGTACTGTTAAGCTTTTCTGCCCTTCAGAGCTGCATCTCACAGGATCTTTTCTACTGCTTCTGAATAAGTCAAAGTCTGTTCCAGTGAAGTTCAGGGTCTGTACTCTTCTTGCCTTCCTCACTTCCCTCAGGATTTTGAACTTCCTTGTGTCATATATATTATGCAGCCACAAAGAAGCAGAGTATGTCAGAGCAGAGCACTATATGCAGAACTTGCTGAAAAATACTAAGTTTTATTCTTATTTTGCAAAAATGTTAGTCCAAGATTAGTAAAGTAGGTGAAGAATTGAAACCACTAACTTTGGAATAAGGAAATTTTTGTCACTGGGATTCTTTTGCAGAGAGTATCTGAAGCAAGTATTCAAGGATCATTATGTAAGACTAAAGTGTTGAAAAGATGACACAATTGTGAAATCACAGCATGTTCCCTTCTTCATAATGTTCTTTTAATCATTGCTCACATCTTGTGCTTAAATGTCATCTTGTCTGTTAATCTAAAATTTATTAAGAATATTCAGGTCCTCCAATCATCTTTTCTTATGAAGATTATTGAACTTAACCTTAGAGGATGTTCCTTCCTGGGAAGCATGGATCACAGATACATAATAGCATCAACAAATTATATATGAAAGGTGCATATGAGATCATTGGGAGTGTCAATATTGACTTTTCTCCAGGCTGTAATGGATGAGTCATACCTGAGCTAATGATTTTTCATTGTAATTCTAACCACCACATAAGTAAGAGGTGGAAAAATTAAGATGCTAGACAGATGTAACCTTTACTGATAAAATATATATATTATTAACTTCATTACATGCAGTTTTCTTCAAAGGTCTTTGAAAGCTGCTAATAATGTTGAAAGAAGTGATGGATAACAACCCATAACATTTTCTCACTGAATTTTCTCAAAAGGGTAGAAAAAATCCCATAGGATTAATTCAAACTGCAAACAAGTATTAGCTTTTTTCTGCCTCAGCTGCTTTTCCTTTTCTACAGAAAACATCTGTATCTTCTCAGCAGCATAATTTTTAATTTGTTGGATGCCTTTTATTGATCAATAGCTATTTATTGGGGGGGGTGTCTGTATTTTTACAGAATGGTTTCTTTCAATCACTGTTACTTCTCCCTCACCACAAAGTCATCACATCCCTTGAAATAACATATAATAGTCCTTTTTCTATCTGTAACCCAGAAATTTATCATTTTCAACCAGATTGTTTTGGTTACATGGAGCTCTATTAACTCTGATAGGATTCTACAGAGACCCAGCAATCTAGCCATACTCTATCAGCTCTTGAAGTAAAGATTCTTTCAGTTTCTTTCAGTTTCTAACTAACCTTAATTCGGTTTTCTTTTGCTGGAAACCGGGAATGAAACTTTGCTTTTTTTCTCTGCTTTTTTCCACAGTTCTTATTGTAAAGTTAGACCTCTAACTCAAAACATACATGTGCTGTGTGTTCATATATACACACTTTTTTACCAAACAGCCTTTTATCCCACTTCATTAATTTACTTCAATATTTTGTCTATTTACTTTCAATATTTTGTTCTAGTTAGTTGCCCAAATTTATCGCTCTTTGGCACCGGCCAAGTTCCTAAGGAGAACAATTTACCAAAGTTAAAATTACTGTAAGAGATAAAACCACAAGTATATGAGTGAAACATTAATGATATAATACAGTCTTACTGGAAAGCATTAATAAATAAGTTCAGTTAAATTTTAAATTTTTATTCTGACAAACAAGCAAAAAATTTCCAGCATCTAGGGTAGGCATCTGCATGTCATCTCAACTTCTAGACTTCTGTTAAAGGCAATGGAACTCTAACACGAAAAGTCTGAAGGACTCTATAGGGCAATCCAGTTGTACCACAATAAATTCAGCCAGATTTGGATATGCTTCTGCCAATGGGAAGCAAAAGTCTCTAACAGCAAACACTTAGAACATTTCCTGCTATTAATTGGACTTAACCTTGAACAATTGACAGGACAGTCTAGCTATTAAAATGATACAGATACCATTACAGTAGGCAATTTGTAGTTTAAAACACAGAACATTTAAGTGGCATGAATGACATGACAGTCTCTTCCAGGTGACCTCAGTGCCTAGAATCTGCCTAGGCAGGTTTAATTAACTAGTATGAGTGGAGCACTAGGAGCTGCTTGTCAGAATATGATCTTTGAATGTATTGGCAAATCCTCTAGTGGTTATGATCCAGTCCTAAATGTCTACTCCACGCACAGTTACTTCCATGTAGGCACTTCAATTTATGTGTCTTACACCTGAGGAGCTTCAGTTCTCCTTTATGTTTAAGTCTGTGTAACATTCTGTAACATAAGTGGACAAGGAATGCCAGTTGACCCAGACTTGCTCTTTGATATCTTATGAAAAATGTAATATGCAGGTACACTCCTTTTCATGGACAGCTATGATCAGATGGTTGGCTGCTTGATCAGGTAATTATGTATGTAAGAGTCCTACATGCTTAAAAATTCTCAAATCAGCCACATTATGACGATTTATTCTTGGAAACTTCACTGATGGACTGCTCTACTTCCAGACAACTATGAATTTTTTACTTCCCATACATTTACATCCCAGCTGTTAAATGACAGAATTAGATATTCACTACTGACCTGTTATCTTTCATTGGTGAAGTATGGTACCCATATCCTAGCAAACTAATCAGACAAATCTTGTTTATCATCTGAATAAATTTCCAGCCTGTCTCTCTCTTCGCTTTTGCCCTAGTGAGAAAGCACAAAAAAGATACAGGCCCACAAGAGCAAGTTTTCCTCTTCAATAAACACTGCAATAGTATTTTGATCAGCTCTTCAAACCTTTTGAAACTTATCAAACAAAGCTTAGTTGAACCCATAAAGTTTTGGCTATGTTCAAGACTCCTGGATTGTAAAAGCTGCACATTATTAATCACTCTGAAATTCAGCAATAAGGAGGTAGTGAACCATTCTTATCATCAGTTATGAACAGTGTTTATGTGCTGTCTAATTATGAGACATAATAACATTACTATGTAAATCAAAAGTCCATAATACTAATGAAAAATCCCAAAACTTATGAATAATAATTAGAAATTCAATTAATAATAGAATGTATCTATTAATATTATCCACATTTATATGTGCAATAATTTAAAAGCTTTAGAGCTTATGTATATATTGTAGCTGTAGTGAATGACAAACATTAGGCTAACAAACACAGCCATTCAAAAAGCTATATGGTCTCAAGGGAATTTTGACATTTTATTTATTTTCTTTATCATTTGTAGAGTTCGGAAATAAAATATTTGTAAATTAATTTCAATTGCCTCATGAACAAAGGCAATTTGATTGTTTAAAATTTATTTTAACATGCAATAGAAAAAAAACCAAGGCTAATACACAGAAGACATATGGATATCATATTTTAGTTCTACACATCTACTTAAACTGAAACTCTATCTATGAAAAGAGTAATCTTGAATTTAATATGAGAAAATCTTACTTTCAATTAAGACTAAACATATTTATAATCAATTCTAATTAGTCCTGTTCTTCTAAATATCATCTGCAATTATAAAGTAAACCTACCCATGGAGATTCATTAAATCTTGAAATTTTTGAACCTCAGCTTCAATGATCTTCATTTAAGTGGCCTCCCACCATCTGACATAATTTTTTGCCCTGTTCCTTGAGTTTACTTGGCACACAAAACTGAAAGGATTATTTCAACCATTTCTCCATCTTTTCTCAACTCCTGTTAGATGCACACATGAACTATTTGCTCTATCTCTAAATTATATTGGAAAGAGATGGGGGGGTGGGGAGCGAAGGATCATACAACCCTTCTATCTACCACTCTCCTTATGTAGAAAGGCTAATTTTTGCAAGTGATTTTTTTTTTTAGATAGTTGTATGTGTTCATGTCCAATGACATTTCTGGACCAGCAGAGAGGCATCCAAGTGAAGGTGGAGGTGCACTTTTAGAGGTGCCATGGTTCAAGCCCTTGTGCAAATACATATTCTGGGAAGCACTGATATTTCCCAGTCTCTTACTACAAGCCTCTGCTAGACTTCTGTATGTCAGAAGGCAGCTGGAGCAGGCCTTGTGTATGAGGGAGGACAATCTGGAAGCCAAGGGTGACTCTAGCTCAGTCTCTGCCCTCACCAGTTGGCATCATCTCACATTGTCTGAACACAGACGGATGTGGTTGCTGCTAAGTGGGTTTATTATCAGCTTGCAACATAGTAATGAATCAGTTCCAGGGTACATCCAGGAGACATGGCCAAACACATGGCTTGAAACCAAGCTTCTAATTAGGTCTGAGGTCATTCTGGGAAAACAAGATCAGAAAAAGGAATGAAGACAGGTACGCCTAAAGCAAAGAGTACCAGTCCCACTGCTCATGACTGAAGAACAGCATTAGTAACTAGAAAGTAGTTGTATTTTCTGCCCCTGTTTGCAACATTTTTAGCCCACCAGTCCCTCCCATTGCCCACCCACCTTGCTGTTCTCTGATCCTTTTATCGCTACATGGCTACCAAGAAATTACAGATACTCTTTCAAAGGCCTCCCTAGACTCAATGTACAAAATCCACTGATCTCTCCTGGTACACAGAGAGATTATTCTAATTTTAAAAGGCAATTTGATTGGTAATGCAAAACCTGTCCTTGGTAAAGTTGTGCCAGTTCTTTCTATCTCCTTATCCTCCTTATATTCAGAAGGAGGTCCCCTCAGTGTCATCGATTTATGGAGCGCAAAGTATAACATTTGCTCAAAAAATTAAAAAAAAATCTGACTTCTCCTTATAAGGACATTTCAGGTTTTTCTGAGATAAAATGACAATACCTCACTCCACAAAATGTGACTTTTCCTAAGAGATCCTTGAAAGTTTCATTCTGGTCACTGATTTGAAATGAGTTGAAGAACATAAAGAGCTGGTGACATTAATGAAAGATTTCTTTAAAAATAAATTAGAACTCATTCATCCGATCTAAAAACAATAAGCTTTCCTCTCTGGGGCAATGAGTGTGGATGATATTATCCAGTAACTTAGAACATCTAGAACCTGTTAACTCTTCCCTCATACACTTGCAAGTATTTTCCATAGGCATTTTCAAGTATAGTTAGGGAAAGGAGGTGATCACTCCTGGACTTGTCTACAGTGCAGTTGTCCTAAGCAGTCCCAGTACAGTTAAACACTGAGTGTCTGGCTATGCAGCAGGACAAAGAGATGAAGAGTATGAATTTGGAGAGCCATAGGAAAGCGGAAGAATAATTAAAAAGAAAAAAAGAAAAAAGGAAAAAAGAGGTTCTCCTTCACAGAGTGACCTTGTTTTAATGTTCTCCACGCCATTCACCTCCATAGCTGATCAGCCAATTCCATTTATCATTATAATTAGGCAGCATCTTGCCAGTTCAATCAGGCTCAATTACTTAGGCCTCATTAGTGACTGACATACTATAACAAGTGCATCTTTGAATGAGCAAGGTCAGATAAAGAAAGTACAGTATGCAGCCAGCAAACACATTTATAGACCATGACAATACAATGCTTTGGATGGTGAATAACTTTGCATTCCCCACCTTTAAGAAGGCGTGAAGATAATGAAGCTAAAAGTAACCTTGCTTAGCTTGCGTTATTGCAGCTCCTACAAGTTCCTTTTAACTCTTCAGCTGAACAGTAATGATAAAAGGCAAATCTTCCAATGGCTCTGGAAAAACTTTGGGGCTGTGAGAAAATTTAAGTTTCAGGTTCTGGAGAATGGCAGCTTGTCTGATGCTTCAGAGCAGCATAAGAACTTAAAAAATATGCAGTGGAAGAAACCGGACATTGAGTGTCCAGCGCTACAAATCTTTCTGTATTGGTAACAACAGCAAATGGTTCTGCTTGTAAATTATGGTGGAATGTAAAAGGAATTTACTGTCTTCTGCATAAATTAATATTCTAGACTTTAGAATAATGATTAGAGTGTGTTTGAAGATATTATTGCTCTTTATAAATATCTTGAGAAGTAACTCCAGAGATTAAATGTATCTTAAGTTAAATATACAGTTTTTGACACACATATACACACACACATATACACACATATATATACAAATAATATTAAAGGCATGACATTAAAGAGAAAAAGGCACATTCATTAACTATAAATTAGAGTTCTTTACACAAGAAAGTGGTAGTCCTCAACTATTTCCCAGTATGAATGGTGGAGAAATACATCCGTATTACTTATAGATGATGTCTGAAATGTTTATAACATTTTTCTGTCACTTGGATCTCATGGAGAAGGGAACATAAATTATGAGTCTCTTGGTGTGCCCCAGCTATACATGGTTTTAGGAATGACCAAAGCCCTTACTTCTAATGGAGGTGATGGAATCACACCTGTTGCTATTCCATAGTTAGGCACAAATGGAAATGTAGTTTTACATCGCAAGAGGTTCCTTTTTATTTAACTTGCTTCATTGCAAAAGTCTATTGTTTGACGATTTGGTCATGCTTGTTCTTTAGCACACAGTGATAATCCTATTTTTTTTTCCATTCCAGAGCACATAAATAAAGCTCACTTTAGTATTGTTTTATCCACAGTCATGGTACTTGGAGATGCAATTCACCTCTCGTTTTCCTGAGAAGATAGTAGCCTGAAACCAGACACAAATGATGATCATAATTGTGCCCATGTTTATTTTTATTCTGAATTATTTTTCTTAGAATTTTTTACCTGACACTGGGTGATCACAAAAGTACCAAAAGGATCTACCAGTTTTCTGGGATATCCTTTTAGAATCTTTTAAATTCTGGTAAACTTTGTTTCAAATATCACCTATATCTTATGTTCCTTTTTTCATATTTGCAATAATGTATCTACTTCTCCTCCAGTCATAATATTTAAAAGAAATATGAAAAATGCCCCAAGTCCACACAGAAAATTCTGTAATATAATATACATAAGAAAAATAAAGTAATGTCTCCAGTGAAGTGATGAGTATGCACCCAAAAGTACAGGATTTGATTATCCTAACAGATATAGTCTGAGTCATTATTATCTGGTTCTCTTTTATTCTTCTACACATACTTGAGTACATTATACCCAGAGGTATTTAATTTCCTAAATTGGCAGTGTGCTATGTGAAATGTTTATTTCATTTATTCTTATCTAATCTCTTAGTTATTTATTTATTGTCCTAGTCAACTACTACTAACTATAAAAGGCAAATATTAAAAATAGAAATAACAACTTTCCACTCTTACTTTCCTCCCTACTTGATGACTGATCAGTTGAACCATTTTGTATGTTTCTGAAAACTTCACTGAGTAAAACTGATTCAAAGATGAGAATTTTGTAACTGAGTGAAAAGTGGTTCAGACTGCGATTATTCTCATCTTTTGCAGCAGTGAAGTCTCCAGCCTTGGCTAGGATCTTAAACAATTTCTTTAGATATTCATGAGATAAAGAGACTAGAGGATGATCTCACACCTCCAGACAGTGTTATTGCATTTGTCCTTTAACAGGTTTTGATCAAAGAAAAAATATGACATATGCATACACATGTATGAGACATATACATATGTGCTATTCTGCATAATATTCTGGACCAATAGGTTGTTTCTGCAATGAATGCTGGAACAGGCATTACAAATCATGACAGTTTACATTCCCAACACAAAGTTTGCCACCTTCTTGAAAAGAAATGCTGCTATTTACACGAACAGTAGAGAAACCCAACCAAAATATTTAGAAAGTGAAGTATTCCACTACATTTTCTACCACTGGAGAGAGAACAAGAAAGAAATTTGTGACAAGCATTAGATGTGTCATTAAAGAAACTCATGGGAAATGTTCAGTTCAATAGTACTGAAGTGAATAGATAGAAGTGAACTCAATGGGGATATAAAAAAATTATCATAGAAAAGGAGTGGAATTATGAAGGCAAAGTTTTGGTGGTTACAGAAGTACAGTAACTCGTAACAGCTCTCATGGATCCATGCAAACCATTTTTGGGGATCCTCCTGTAAAGCCAGTTTGCACAAAAAAAAAAGTGTGGCCAGCAGCTGAAGGGAGGTGATTGTCCCCCTCTACTCCATTCTCATGAGACCCCACCTGGACTGCTGTGTCCAGCTCTGGGGCACAGCACAAGAAAGACATGGACTTGTAGGACCAAAGGAAGTCCAAAGGTGTCCAGAGGGCTGTAGCATCTCTCTTACAAAGACAGGATGAGTGACCTGAAGCTGTTCAGCCTGGAGAAGAGAGGACTCCTAGGAGAACTTATTGTAGTTTTTCAGTATGTAAAAGGAGCTTGTTAGGGGCAAAAAATACTTTACCAAGGCCTGCAGTTACAGGACAAGGGATAATATTTTTAAACTTAAAGAGGGTAGGTTGAGACATTGAAACAAGTTATTCAGAGGAGCCATGCATGTCCCATTACAGGATGACCAGATTGGACGGGGATTTGAGGAACCTGATATAATAAAAGATGTCCCAGCTCCCTTCCAACCCACACCTTTCTATAATTCTAAGATTCCTTGCTCACTGAAACCTCTTCCAAGCAAGGTGCATGAGTTTGGTGATTATCACTGCTGGTTTGGTGGTGTTTCACTGTTTTACAAAGGGCTCTCTGTACCATGTACCATCAACATCTCACTAAGAAGTACTCAGGAACTTGGCAAGGGATGTATCATAATTATTACTTGCTTTACACTTTTTCTCAAATATTCTTGAGTGTCTTTCATGAGAACAGGGAAAACATCACTTGTGACTAGCAATAAAATTGATAGAAGTTAAGGTACAATTCTAATAAACTGATACTGCAAATTTTTTGCCAATTTATGAACATGTAAATGGAAAACTGAGATTGCAATAACCCTGGAGCAGAACACAGCAGCAGCTGAAAACAAATGAGCTCAATGCATGTCACAAATTGTGAAAAAGTTGTTAGATTATATATAGAAAAACCAACATTAAAAAGTGACAAATATGGCCCCCTTCTTAACCATTGCACAGTACCACTTTAGGGAGGAAGCTAACTTGCTTTTTTCAAATGTGGATCACTCTCAGGATTCATAGCTTTCTGAAAATCTGGCAGTGTCATTTACAGGGATTAACATGCTCATGTCTCCAAACCTTTCCAGATATTGAAGGAGGCATCAAGAATTTACATTTGGAAAGTTTCTGTACGCCCTTTATTGTCTCTAATTGCTCAGGTAAAACAGAGGTCAAATGTATAGGCTCTGAACTGTTGCTATCAATGATTATATTCATCTGGTGTAAATGAGATATGTACCTGGAACCAGGGCATTTGATACACACTGAATTTTATGAAAAGAAAGATAATAGGTGAATACTGGTGTATTGCTTTATGAAAATAATTCACAATTCTTTAGAAAAGGGATGTTTTGTTCTTGCAACACCAGTCCTGCTTTGCAAAGCAATAAATAGTTCAGGAAAGTTGGGGGAGGGATGAAATTTATCTGCCATTAATTGCATTGTGCTTTTCTTCCCTATCAAGGCCCACTCACAGTTATATTTTACATCAGTTCTTACCACACCTGCCTGGGTCTCTTTATTTTATAATTGTTCACTAAG
Source organism: Geospiza fortis (assembly GCF_000277835.1). NCBI lineage: Eukaryota > Metazoa > Chordata > Aves > Passeriformes > Thraupidae > Geospiza > Geospiza fortis. The sequence continues at coordinate 6,182,493 of NW_005054306.1, forward strand.
ACTATTGATTTCCTTCCCCTGTACACTGCATGCTATGCACATACCAGATAAAATTTGAGATTCTAAATGAAGTGAATTTAGTAGTTTTAGCTCAATCCCTAGTCAACAGCAGATAAAAACATATGCAACACTGCTCAGTTGACACAATTTCTTTCATCTGCGCTGAGGAAAGGCACTGGAACACATCCAACACTGACAGTAAATTGATTTGCACCCTTGAGATGTTGGCTACTCCTGTCAGAATTGAGTTTGTTGACAGATGGCAGGCAGCGTGGAGAAACTTTCAGTGGAATTGCTTATATGTTACCCAGAAATGGGTAAAAAATCAAATAGGGGTATGGTGGTGTAAGAAAAGCTAAATAACTGGATTTATTACACACTCAGATTTCTTCACTTTCTGATGAAGTTTCTGGTTGCCCAAATGGAATGATATTCCAATACTTTTTTGAGTTATTGTTTTTCTATTATACAGTGTGGCTCTGGAATTTTTTTAAATGCAGAAATTAAAAACATGTCTGACATACAGATATTAGATTATACATTTGTCTGAAAAAGAGTACTGCGTATATGTAAACACTTTAAGTTTTTAACAATTGGAAATATTACTGTAAGAATATTCTTATATCTAAGATAACATCTAAACAATAGACACTGAACTTTCTACTTCTGATTTTAAAATTAGGTCCCAGATTTTATGCAAAATCTTTCCTCTCAGAGCAACTAGACATAATTTATTTTACCTGTGCTCTAATCAGAGTCTGAAGACCAATGTCCTAAATTTCTTTATTACTTATGACATAGCTACCATGTTTCATGCTCACACACAGATTACATAATTCAAGAATTAGTCTTAAAGGTGTCAAGGGCAAAATTATGACAAAGCAGTCTGTCCTACCTAATTTTTCCTGTTAAAAAGAAAAAATTTATCAGACCATTTCCATGTAGTTCTACTGACATCAAATGAAATTCTGAAACCCCTTATTAAGGTTATTTAGATTTCAACTAGAGAAAATGCATATTAAAAGAAGGGTGCTAAATGACAAGCAAATGTGACAATTGTGAGGGGCTATGAAATATTCTGCCAAAGCCTGGGAGAAATAGCATGAATTGTCAGTTGACTTTATTTTACTTATACTGATGGCTAATAATGATATGAAAAGAAATATCCATACCTCACCTAATTACCCCCCAAATAAATGTTTTGGTTTCAAAATGGTTGAACCAAGCTTGGACACTTCAAGAGTGGAACAGCTAGCTACCTAAGAAAATGTGCTGGCAGGAGACAAACAAGGGACAAAGAAGATTGAAAAAAAAGAAAGAAGGATAAGAATGAAGGAGCAAAGGAATAATGAGATATGACAGCTGTGAGAGAGGCTTGTCCATCCTCTTAGTTGTAAGGGTGTTGACAAAAATTCATATATTCAAATAATGGGCTTGTTAAACAGTACGTTATAGGGACAGATGGAACAGAAGGGCAAGGCAGGAGCCTTTGAATTAGAGACCATAAAATGCATATATATGTATAACATGTATATACACAAACATGTATATACACATATATATGCAAACATATTCTGATGAATAAGTGAACTAGTGTCAACCCCTTCCCTTTTTTTTTTCTTCTTTTTTTTTTTTTTAATGTAGATGGAAATCATAGAGGGAAATAAGTTGGCGAGACCAACCCCTCTGCCTCCTGGGCAGTTCTCCTGACAGAAGAGTAGACTGCCAATCTTTCCAGGACATCTGATTTCCCAGCTGTTCACCTGGTGAGCTGCTGGCCTCCCAGGCTCTCCAACTGGCTGCTCCACAAGCTCTCCAGCTGGGGTGTGGGTTACCTGATGTCACAGAAATCAAGCTCTCTTGCTGGAGTCTGCACTGTCTGGGGTCTGGAAGAACATTTGTTTTGGAAACTCTAAAATGGTCCAAATGTTTTGTCAGCCTGGACAACATCTACATTTCACAGCTTTTAAAAGAGTATCTATCAAAATTTGCAGTGTCATAATAGAATGCTAGTTTTGTTGCTTCTGTCATGCTGATTTTCCTTTAAAAATTGCTAAATTTTGTTCAAAATCAGGATGAAGAAAAAAAAACGTAGCCTGGATTTCTTGTCAGAAAGTAATATCATTTCCTTACCATGCCAGTGGTAAAAAGACATCCTAACTTCAGAGAATGGAGAAAACAAGTATATTGAGAAAATGCTTCACTAAGACTGTTCAATTTTTATTCTGAACAAAGTAGCCCAAAAAATCACATATCTGTAAGAAAGAGGCCCTTGCAGATCATCTTTCAGGCCTTTATTTGGGGATACAGCAAGGAAAGATGTTTTTTAAGATGTATATCTTAGTGTTTCAGGTCATTTGCTGGTTTAGATCAGTTTCAGACTCTGCCTGGGAGTCACACTGGGCACCTTTCCTGCTGCCAAAACAATTCAGAACCTGCTTGGAGGGCATGAGATCACTAAATGCTGAATTAGGTCATACTTTCTCCAGAACGTTAAGTTTTGTATAGATGGGTTCCTCAGAGTGAGAGTTCTTATTGATTTCTGACTGGAAAGGGCAGCTCCATACAAAGAAAAACACGACTGAAATTTTTAAGTGTTACTCTACCAACATAAACACAAATTAATGTGCTATTTTCTCACACTTCCTAATTTCTCTTTTCTCACTGTTCCAGGAGAAACTGAGGGGAAGAAATTTCCGTTTCCAAGTGATTTCAATACCTGGTATTCCAAAACAACAAAAGGGGGCCAGGAACGACTCATGTATGTCAGTTTGCATATTTAAACATATTCATTGGGGCCATTATTTTTCATACCATTATCAACTGTCTGGATGAAGGGATCAAGTACACCCTAAGTCAGTTTGGAGATGGCACCAAGTTGGTTGAGAACATTGATCTGCAGAAGTGCAGAAAGGCTCTGCAGAGGGATCTGGACAGGCTGGATGGGCTGAAGCCGCAATGTTCAGCAAGGCAAAGTGCCAGGTCCTGCACTTAAGTTACAAAAACCCCAAGCAGTCCTACAGACTGGGGGACAAGTGGCTGGAAAACTGCCCAGGGGAAGAGGACCTGGGAGTGCTGGTCAACAGCTGGCTGGGTATGTCTGCCCAGGCAGCCAAGAAGGACAATGGCATCCTGACCTGAATCAAAATTCCTACTGACAACAGGGCCAGGGAAATTATTCTCTGTACTGGGCTCCACACCTCTAATCCTGTGTGCAGTTCTGGGGCCCTCACTACAGGAAAGACATTGAGGTGCTGCAACAAGCCCAGAGAAGGGAAACAGAGCTGGTGGAGGGCTTGGGGCATGTGTCTTCTAAAGAATCACAGAGGGAGCTGAGGTTGTTTAGTCTGGAGGAAAGGAGGCTGAGGGGATAAATTCTTGCTCTGTACAACTACCTGACAACTGGTATGTATGTATGTATGTTCCCTCATCTTTCAGAAAAAACAGAAAGGCAGTCAGGGCTTCCTTGCAAAGAATAACAGATGCCTATCTATGGCTAGGCAACAGAATTCTGCTAAAACACTATTTATCAAAATTGTTATACATTTTCTTCTTGCTTGCTAGTCTATCTGAATCCTTAAAACAGTATGTTTGTGCAGCTCAGATCAAAAATATATTCTTGCAAAACTGTGCTTCCTCTTTTAAGACCATGGTATAAGGACTTTTCCCAGTTATGTTTTGACTTTTGTATTTTTCTGCCCTTATAAAAGAGAGATATTTCCCAAAAGAAAATGATGCATTCAGCTTAACTAGTACTGATATGAATGTATTCTGTTTGGGTTTTTTGAATTGATATCGTTTACACAGACACTAAAGCCAAAAAGCAAGGCATGAAATCCTTGGTATTAAAGGAAGACTACATAATCAAAGTTGTGATATGTATTTACGGTTGGCACACTTCAGCAACATCAAGTAAGCATTGATCACAAAACAGATGATTCATGTACTCAGATTTTGGAACTCATTGAGAAAAGTGAGCCAAGATCCAGCAGCTTTGAGATAGGAAACCCAGCTTGATGGAAAGCTTCAATCACCTCAGAACTAGTTTACTAATGGGCTAATAAGGGGAGTATCAGTTCGTACTGTGCTGTGTGTTTCAGAAAGTTAGAAAAGGCACTTGCTTTCATGGAAAGAGAAAAGCTGTCCTTGCAAATAAAGCACACTGTTTTCATCCTTCACTACAATGCAGCTCCCTACAGAAAGGGCTGGAGTGCCTTGTGCGAGCACAAACAGATGTTCCACAGCAGCACAGTACAGGTGAGTGAATATCTGTGATGACAGCTTTCTGTGAAACACAGTTCCCTTAAGATTGTGTGTGTACACACACACATGCACATGTATATATATATGAAAATATTTAAAATAGCTGAATTGATAGCTTGAAAAATATTATATACAACTCTTGACTGTGTCATTTTCCTAAATTAAATGTAGTTTGATATCTACAAGGACATAAAAAGGTTTGCATTAAGCCAACACAGACACCAAGATGTAGAAATTGTGACTTCAGGAGGTGAGTTGTTGAGGTAACTGTGAATGGGTACCCTGGAAAGAGTTCTTCACAGAAAATTGTCTCTGACTTCTCTTCTGATTAAGAATAGCTTTTCTCATTTTCTTCATGAATATATATGCATGCTTCATTTTAATAACATGCCTCTGTGAGTACTGCTTTTTTATTTATTACAACTGAGTTTTCCAGTCCTGAGCTGAAAAACTAACAGGCAGAGAAATAATTTACTCTGTAACAATTTGCATTTAAATTCATTTACAACAAATACCCTTTGTGTAAGCAAGACGTTTCTATAACTGCTGACATTCTATTGTACAAAACCACACAGCAAGTAGCTGCCTCATGATATCCAAGCTGAATCGTAGGTGGTGGCTATGAATATTCATCAATTCCTCTCTCTATTTGAAATACCATTTTAAAGGGTATAAAGTAGCTGCAGTATCTACCCAAGTCCCCGGAAGCTGATAAGAGCAAGCACTTTGCTGAACTGGGAAACATGATATCAATATTAAAATCAGTGGAATATATGGAACAATATTATATCCCTTTAATTGCACAGTGAGGAAAACGATTTTTCATTAAAGACAATAAGTGTTTTGGATACTAAGAACACTGAACCATCTTCAGGTATTCCAATTTAACTTTCCTTTTTTCTCTCACCAGTTGCATATTATTTCCTTAATGTTTTAAAAGGTATGGTAATTAAAATGTTTTTTTAATATCCAATATTTTGACCAACAGGAGCATTTCCATTTCATTTAGTGTTCCTATGGCTTCTCTTGTGACTGAATGTGTGAGTGTGTGTGTGTGTGTGTGTGTGTGTGTCTATTTTTCTTCCTATCTAACAGTACATTGTTTTTAATCACAGAGCACAGAGAGGAAAGAGAAGCTGTGGAATTGATTTTGTGGGAGGAAGAAGAAAACCTGAAGGAGCAACCAAGGAACAAATGAAAACATAATGAGACTACAGAAAACATGGCTGTGTTTGGAGGTTCTGGGGGAGAAAAGAGTGGGCTCATGTAGATTGATTCTGTGTGATGGACTGTGGAGGGTTCTGAGGAAAGTAAGAGTGTAAAGGAATGCCAGATGAAAGTCAGAAAGGAAGCATGTTGCAGACAAGGACAGAAAACTGAAAGAAAATGAAAAAAAAAGGGCTGGGAGAAAGCCAATACAACCTTGATGAATGGGAGGAACCTCATTGCCTGGTTTTGGCTGTGGGGAACATTACTCAGAGGTCAAGAATGACTTTGGAAGCTAGAGCTATATTAAAAAATTATCCAGCTTAAAAACAAAGGACTTTCACAAAAATTTAAAGCAAGGAAATATGCAGTATTTTACTTTGTTCATCTGGCAGTCATTGAACTTTGTGAGAATTAACTAATTAGAGTAAATCTCTGTTAATAGAGCACTGTCGATCCATATGGTTTTTTATCTTGTAGAAGGCAAATTCATCATCTTTCAAACTGGTTATACGACATTTTGAAGACATTGAGTACTGGATGAGCAGTGATAGGTTTACAGCAGTAGATTCATCATGGTGCTGAAAGATGTCCATACATGCTCTTAAAGGGTACCCTGTTTCTGCCTCTGGTTTTCCATGAAGGGGGAAAATTTGCAAGCAGAGCCTCATGGATAGAAGCAGGATATTTTCCACAGACAGCACTCTTCAGCTGTGCCTGAGCATGGTGCTAGTATGACAAGTGGGCAACTGTCCCCACTTCAAGGCAGATTCAGAAGAGTTTTCTCTAATGCTTTTCACCTCCCTGAGGTCACTCAGTGCAAAATCAAAACAGTCTGATCTGGGATCGTGGTAGTACCCTAATTCCTGAGTGACCATCATCAGGACTTGAAGCCCAGATTAAAGACACACTAAAGACATGGCTCATGAGGTGCCATGTGACTTTCTGAGTGAATGAGTGAATAGTCATGTTTTTTATCTGGGCTACATGTCCTAATGAGTGGTCACTCAGGAAACAGGGTCATACTACAATCCCAGAAGACAGAGGCCCAGGTGCTTGGAAGGTGGTTTGGATGTGTGTCACACTACAAAGTCTGTCTAAGTTACCCATTACAGTGTAACCTAGTGGCATAGTTTTTTGAGAGCTGCTTGATCTTTTTACATAGATCAAGTTTTTATTCTCTCAAAAGCCTGCACCACTGGGAAGAGGGACTTAGGGTATTAAGGGCCTCTGACAGAAAGCTACACCTGTGAAAATATACCTTAAAATATACATTAAATTATTTTTCTGTATTGAAAGATATGTGGTCCACAGGTCACTGAGTGGTTTCAGCTTGGATTGGTTAATTTTCTTCACAGTAGTTAGTAGGGGAGTTAGTAGGGGGCTGTTTTAGGATTTGTGCTGAAAACAGCACAAGCATGGTTTTGCTGTTGCTGGGCAGTGCTTACAGTAAGGTAATTTCTCCTTCACATCCCACCCCACCAGCAAGGAGGCTGGGGGTGCTTAAGAAGCTGGTAAGGACATTCCATACCAAATGGCATCATGCTCAGGATACAGAGCTGGGGGAAGAAGAAGGAAGAGGTGGACCTTTGGAGCGATATCTTCCCAAGTAGCCATTAAGCTCAGTGGAGCCCTGCTCTCCTGGGGATGGCTGAACACCTGCCTGCCTGTACAAAGTGGAGAATGAATTTCTCGTTTTCTTTTACTTGCAGATGTGGCTTTTGCTCTAAGTATTAAACTGTCTCAACCCATGAGTGTTGTCATTATTGCTCTTCCAATTCTCTCCTCCATCCTACCCATAGTTTGAGTGAGCAGCTGTGGGGGGCTTTTTTGTCAGCTGGGGTTAAACCACAACACTGTCAAATGTAGAGGGAAATAAAAATTATTGTGTGTTAGGCCTATGTAATTTTACTTATATTGCAGTGTTATCAGAAGTTACAAATACACTAAGTAAGGAAAGAGGTTACACACCTTTTTCTAACTTAGATACTGTTTAACTTCAGCCTCTCCTCCTTTAAAGCACATGGCCCTGCCGAAACTACTGTCTAGAAATGGTCATTATTAGGTCAACATGCTAACACAGTCTGAGTGACTGTGGAACTTGTTAATGCTGCTCTAGACATTGCTAGACAGAGCCATTCATGGGCCCAACTAGACCAGACTCTTGTTACATATGGAAAAGTATTGAGTATTGAGAAGCTCAATACCTTAAAAACCAGTCACATTCTTTGTGTGTCATTCCATGAGGAATATGCAAGATCAGTATACAAAAAATATGTACTATCACATGTCAAGCGTTCTTCAAGACACTCTAAATAAAGCTGTATGAGAAGAATGCACATTTGCAGATGCTGAAAATTACTATAGTTCACAGTATATCTCACCTTAACCTGCTTGTGGTCTCCTAAGACAGGAAATACACATTTAGACAAAACAAATGTGTTTGTTACAGATCTGTAGATGTAAACAGAAATTATACAGCACCAGTTGCCATAAGAAGCTATGGTCCCAGCTCATGTACCTGGCCATTGTGTTTCCATTGGGGAAGTTTCTATCAATATAAGCAAGGAATCGTCCAAGTTTGAGAGAGGGAGCATTTGAGACAGCACTAAGATGTTTATCTGAAAACACGAAGGCAAAGGGTATCAGTGTCATTGACCAACCAAAGAGAAAAACAATTCTGAAATTGATAAATAAGCCTACTTATAAATTAGGATTAAATTTTAGTAAATGGTAGTGTGATCAGATGACATGTTAAGTAGTCCACAAAGGACACGAATATAATAAAAGTAGAGGACTTTGTGGGAACAGAGAATTAAGAAGAGAAAGACAGGATAAAAGATACAATTACATATTACAAAGGATACAATTACATATACATACAGTTACCCAGAATAGACATAATTACATTCACTGCAGAAAAACGTCAGCACATTTTCATTTTCACTTTGATATATTTTACATATTTAAACAGATTGAATACAAATATATATACCTATATGTATATAAAAATATAAAAACCCATAAAATATAATATGTAAGGCACAGCCAGATGTATGTAGAGGCATTATTTTTTTTAAAAATGAATGCCAGTCTTGGCAACCTATAAACAGTTACCCTAGATCTTGGCAAAAGCCATGCATATGAGGATAGAACTCAGCTGCAATTTTCATAGCACCTCACAAGCCCATATTTCCTAGAAATGAAATTCTTCTAAATGTTATCATGCATTCTAAAAAGATTTTTTCCTTACCCTGCACATAAAAATCTTCAAAAGGTAGTTAGTGCCTAAAATGCTTACATTTAATTGGGAATGTTTTTAATGCTACAGTTTTCACAGGGTCCCAATTATACATTCTCACTGCATTTCTATGCTGTTGGGCTTTTCTAGTTCCTTACATGTACATTTCATACTACACTGAACACTAAAGAGAATTGCACTAGAAAAATCATAGCTTTAGGTCCACTGATGTGGCTTGTTAGGATTCTTTCCTTGACAGTTTGATTCCTGTACATTATTTGTTCATGAAAAAAAACTTTACATATGGCAGCTGGAGATGCCTCTGCAAAACGTTTTTGGTTAGAAAATGGAAAGTGAAAAGAGTCTGGGGAAATTGTATGGATGACCAAAATCCTAATTCTTGAAGTTTTGGCTATAAAGGATAACATGGCCTAACATGGTATAGGAAATATAATTTTCAAGGACTTTATGCCCAGTCATTTCTGTTTGGTGATTTATTTTTTTTTTAATTATTCACTCTATATTAAACAACATTAGCTTAAATTTCTTTTGATGATGTACCCCAAGGAACAAATATTCCAAAGTGAGTATTAAAATATCCAGTCTGCATATAAAACTGTAGCAAGGCATTTTTGTCCTATTTTTACATGACAGCAAGCTACAGATTTTAACGTGAAAATCAGAAATGAAGCAGGATTGCATGTAGGCATTGGGCCAAAACAGAACTGTGAAAATTTAAACTCTTGTGTAGGCTGCAAGATTACTTTCTTGTCTTGATGGTGTGATTTTCGGACTTGATGTTTCTGCTCACTTTTTACCATAATCTTTATTTCAAGAGACAATAAATTTATTAAGATAGTGTTTTCTCTAACATTCTTATTGTGTTAATAGAATACCACACAGAGATATTGATTTGCTGAAAGTTCAGATTTACCTTTGCCCTTTTATGATTTTGTCATGTTTTGTTTTAACATTCTCTTCCCTTCTGTTCTGGGAAATACATTTTCAGGTCAACTGTCAGTCACATGTAGGTCATCACCAGAAAGAAACAAAAATTCAAACGCAATGAGCACAATGGTTTTGGCTAGAAATCTGAAAAGCTATAAAATTTTCAAATATTACCTGGGAGTAATTTCATTTTGCATTGTGAGATCTTTGCATAAAAATTAGTGTTCTAGTGACTTACTTATTTACTTAATATCTAGAATTCCATTTAAATTAGTTATTAAGAAAGAGCAGCGATTAAGAGATGTGAGTAAATGCACAGTCTTACAATCCTTATTTATCCTTTCTATTAGACTGATGAAGTCTGCATCTGTTAGTTCTGTGTATAAACTTACTCATTTAACTGAATTTGCAGATAAAGCCCTAAGTCAAAAGCTGAGTCACAGATCCAAAAATTAGTGTCTCTTTTGGAGATACAGCTTAAACAAACAAAATTAGCACAAAACCATTATTTAAGTGCAGCACAAATTTACGACAAGCTCAGTAATTGCTAAAACATTAAATAGAAAAAAAAATTCACATTCAGTACTATATTATATAAACCAGTTGCATGACTTAGTGTGTGTGAAACAGAAGCAGAAACTGTTAGCAGAAATTCCTGCTAGTAAAGATAACGTGCAGAATTCATCACAGTCACACATGGATTACCAGCAGGTAGTGCCTATGGCCATGTAGATTTACTTTTTTGTCTGACAGCAAGGAAAGATAATCTGGCTTTGAGGTGATCTTTTGACTGCTTCTAACATCTCCAGATCTGAAGTTTGACCTGTGCCCCACGCCCCATCATCATCTCTTATGAGAGCCAGAATCCCCAGGTTTGCAGAAAAACTGCTTAAAAAAGAAAATAAAAGAAAAAAAGAAACAAAAAAGGCCTTTTGATGTTCTTAGACATGGCTGCATTAGGCACCAAACTGTTTCTTTATTTCATTGCTGATAAGCTTAGCTGATGCATAGTGGGGCAGGACTCTGTGCAAAGCAAAGACAACATTGTTTCTGCACCTCAGTAATGCGCACAAAGGGTTTCAAGGCAAATAGCAGAAACCTGTATTCATTCATTCCTACGCAGCAGAATGTGAGTATTCATGGTAGGTGCAGACATTTTTTAATATATGATTGAAGAGAAACCCCACAGGCAAAGAATATTCCTAGCTAGCTGAGTGCAGAGATCTTAGAGTGATAGGTGCTACAAAAGGTGTTACGAGTGATAAACAGAACAAGCCAGGACTCTTACAGAGAAAATAATTACAAAACGTTCATGAGCAGTTATTTCCTACTATGGTGCCCTGTTGTAGTGTAGGCACTTAAGGGTATTCATTGTTTATTGAATATCTTCAGAGTGCAGGAACTTTCACTGACTGGCAGGCTTTTTCTGATTGCCTAGGAGGGCTTACCCTCTTGGTTCTTGCAGTCAATCTCCTTAACTTAGGCACTGTGCAATGACATGCCCATGCTTCCAAAAGCATATATTTATTTAGTAGCTATCAAGAAAAACCTATGGGACAGATTTTCACCTTTCCTTCTCCTTGAGAGGTTTAGATTGATAAACTGAGTAACACTGATAAACAGGTCTAATAGAACAATGCCTAAATGATAATATAGGGGCTAATTAAGAACAAAAGCAAAACATAAGGAGACAGAGACAATATCTTTCAGTAAAGTCTTCAGCAAAAAAAAAAACCAAACCCAAAAACCTTTTTCTGCAAGAGAAATGAGCTATATCAGACACCTATTTCATGACACAGAGTACTCAGTACCTACCTGTGAAGTCATGAATGGAAGGCATCGACCAGTTAAACAAAGAAAAATAGAATCAATGCAGGCTATGATGATGAATACCTTTAGAAAACTTTACTATGAAGTTCAATTCGACAAAGACATCCTGTCAAGAGCCTCTGTATTGACAAAGTCTGTCGTGGTTAAAGATTGAGTAAAAATATGTTCAGATATTTTAAAACTTCACTTTTAAAACTTCCCACTTCTCCTAGAAGAGAATGTCAGTTTCCTGCAGATGCCCTGATGTTGTTGGCTTAGCTTTCTTTACACCAAGGAACTTAGTTGAGCAGAGCCACATCTACCCATTTCTGTACCCACTCCTGTATGCACACACCCCACGTGGTCAATGAAGATATAAACAGTAGGGAAGCCACCTTAATCTATAGATGTGGCAGGGGGAGGAGAGAGCAGTATGCAAACAATTCATCTGGAATGTGGCTGCTCTCCAGTTCCTGTGGCATGGTCTACAGTTTGCTATGGGATAAATTTTTGTCAAAGATGGATTTTTTCAGGCTTACCTGATGTGACTTATAAGTTATGCCATGGCTCCATTCCTGCTATCTCTGCCAGCAGGCTCCTCATGGTGCAACTCAGGAGACTTCCCACTGCAACACTACAAAATCAGCAGCTGGTAGAGGTTTTATCTGAGACACAGAGGCATGGTGCTGCTTGGGAACAGAAGCAGTTCACATGAAGTGATAGATGAGAAAATATTTCTTCCTAGAACTGGGAGAGTGAAAGCATTAAGAAACAATTTCAGATCAACCCCAAAAGCCATTTTGTCTGCTTAGTAAGAAACTACATCACCTAAGATAGTCAATACTTTTTAGCTCAGAAAAAAGATAATTGACTTTAATAAATTTTGTGCTTATAAAACACTATTAGTTGTGTTACTCTACAGATGTGTTTGAATGATACCCTTTACCCCATGAAGATAAGCTCTAGCACACCCACAAAACAGTGTTTGGCTGGTCTACAAAACTTATCATTTTGCACATAATCAACTGTGGTATTTCATGCTTACTCTGGTATGAAGCAGTTGGAAGACTTACACCTCAAAATAA
>NW_005054306.1:6195080-6206058 GCF_000277835.1 Geospiza fortis
CTCTTTTTTACCTATGATTACTGATTCACTGGAGTTTTAGCTCTGTCATCCATGATGGATATAGTTAATTTTTGCTGTTTTGTATTTATATTGCAGGTTGTCATTTCTGTCATTAATCATAAACATAATTGTAATAGAGACAGAAATGTCTTTTCCCAGACATTTAATTCTGAAATACAATTATCCAGACTTCCTACACTTAATGGCATAGAATTCTAATTACTTCAAAATGAAGCCATTATTCATAAACTTCAGGCTTGTAACACACATGTTTACAGTAGATGGAAAATACTGTAGAATTCATCATTATGGAGCTCTTATTTGCCACAGGCTTATTTAACTACTGCCTTTGTTCCATCCCATTAAGGAATAATAAAGTACTCACATCCCTGTTTACATAGAAAGCTATGAGCAGAAGTCCTCCTTCACAGACAATGGGCATTCAAATTTTCTGCCTGTAAATAAAGTACAGCTGTGCTTTTCTGTTGTAGGAAGTCACTTAAAGTTGGAAATGGCAGCAATTTAATTAGCAGTCACTATTTGAGAATCAGATCATTCTAACAGTGGTTAATGTATAATGAAAATGGAAAATATATTGAGCAACGCAAATTTAGATTCATGAGATTAAAAGAGAAAAATGTTGAATTGAGTAATTTTCCCACATAAATTTTAAATTTTCAAACATAAATTTTAAGAGAAGTCTGTTTGATACATGGTTTGTTTTCATAAAACAGTGCTCAAATTTGGAGAGCAAATACCATTATTAGCATATAATGAGGTAAAGAAGATGCAGAAGGTACAAGAATATACTGCAAAGATGGAACATGCCACAAATATAAATTCATTTGGGCTATAAAGTTGAGCAGTAAATGGTTATTCAAGTGGAATGAAAATTTTTAAAAATATATAAAAAAGACACCCATCCCCAGACACATTCTATAAAACAATAAAGAACAGAGAAAATACTGAAGACTTCAGCTTTTATGTCACTGGGATAGACAGGTCACCAATGCCCTTGCAGTGGTTCAACAAGACCTGGTAAAAAGAGAGGAACAAGGTAAGACAGGTAGGTACTTCCAGGGAATGGCTGAACCCATTTTAATAAAGTTAACTAAGGCAGGAGGGAAAAATCACCTTCTAAAAGTGTCTATCTAAGTAACTGTTGACAAAGTTCAGCTGAGTTGACCAGACACTTAAGTTTAAAATGCCAAGATGGCCCTTATATTCTTTGACAATGTGGATTACAAACCACCCACAGCTACCTCTGTACCAGAACACCTCAATTAATGCCAGACATGTGAGCTGGCTCCCAAAGACCCTAGCAGCTGTGAATTATTTCTTCTACTGTTCCATAGCAGAAGAAGGCAGTGATCTCAGAAGCCACATTCAGTTCTCAAAATTTGAGAATAAAATGTTGATTGATTTTTGTTGTGTACTATATTCGTGTTTATATTACCTTATTTCCCCTTCTAGCTTCACATTCTTATCTTGTTTATCATTCTAAAAGATCACGATTTCTGCTGAATAGTAACATAAATGATTAAAAGCTGTTGAATACTCACACACTGACATAAATCAGGAACAATGGCTAAATAACAAGTAAAAGGCAGTGAAGGTAGATATGGGATCTTAATTTTGTACCTTATTTTCATGCTTCCCTTGTATATTCCGCAAAACTTGAAAGGCTGCTAATCAATAAATTGTGAGGGATTTATTGTTCCCCTACATTTGTGTTTGTTTTTCATTTTCACATCTAACCAGGAGTTTCAGTCCTACACATAGTGACAGGCATTCATACAACCTTGCAAAGGAAGCTGAGAACTATGATTAGATCAGCCTCCACCTTCCCTGAAATTCAGTGCAGTTTGATTTGGGGGATTTAGATCTATTATGCTAATGTCAGTTTTTATTTGATTCCCATTACTGACAGCTTTAAAAATAATGGATTGAGATTAAAATAGAGGAAAAATGTGTTAGTATAGTATACTACTGATGTAGTATACTATGTAATCCCACAGCTACACCCTATTATAACAAGGAAGCACCATCTTTTTCCCAAAATTACTGTTATGAAAAACCTAGCATATTTAAAAGTAGGTTCAAAGCAATTCATAGAATTTGGAGAGCAAAACCTACTTTTGAATAAGCTCCATTTACAACATTTTTCTGACATATTGCTACAGTAGATTACATGTCCTTTTTAAGCTTTGATTGTAAAATAGGAGACTTCTAAAAACACAGCAACATTTAGAGAGATGACATGTCACTGAGATGTTTGCTCTAGGTGGTTTTATATTAAAGGTTTGAGTAGCTGTGCACAATGCATCAGCTTTAAGCAAGCTTATATAAATGGTACAGATGAAAAAATACAAAATGGAACAGAGAAGAAGTCACTTTAAATGTTTATATTTGGACTAAGCACATACACCTTGGCATACACTTAGGCTATGTTTGAATTTCAGGTACTTTATCTGAACTATCTATTGGATTTGGCTGGGATGGAGTTAACTTCCCCATAACAGCCCTTACAGCACTGTGCCTTTTATTTGTAGCTAGCATAGTATTGATAACACATCTGGCAGCCACCCAAGGTCAACCCACCACAATGTAAAAAGCTATTTGGAAAGGCACTTAACTTTTTATTTCCTCACCTACATTTTTCAATAATTCTTTTGTTCACAGCTCAGACTTTCGAGCCAAGTTGGTAGCAGACAGGGGCATCTATGTATTTTGGTTTGCTTTTTTTTCTCTGAAGACTTGTATATTCAGAGCTCAGAAATATAGCATAGCTTTCATTAAAAATATGAAACAATCACAAGTTGATCATAAATGTATTTAAGTTAGCTTCTTACTTGAATATTTAAACATGTTTCTAAGGTAGGCCTGGAGAAAATGAAGCTCAAAAGGGAAACCTCCTCACTCACTACAGCTACCTGAAAGGAGTAGCCAGATGGGAATTGGCCACTTTTCCTCAGTACCAAGATTGAGGGAAAATGGCTGCAAGGTGTGCTAGAGAGTGTTTAGATTGAATATTTAGAAAAATTTGTTCATACAAAGAGGTGCCAAGAATTGGAGCAGGCTGCCCAGGGAAGTGGTGGAGTCACCATTTCTGAAAATATTTCCAAGATGCTTCAGTGTGGCATAGTTTAGTGGCAGAGTTCACAGTGCTGGGTTGACAGCTGGATTTGAGGATCATAAAAGTCTTTTGCACCCTGAATGATTCTATAATGATTCCATCATTTACAGCACCTGAAATAGGTAGCGTGTCTCCATTGTCCCCATTTTAGGCAGTATGTCTTAAAATTTCCACTCATGAGACATGATACCTTGGACATATTTAAAAGGCCAGTAAATGTGGTGGTATTTAGGTACATAGTTTAGTGATGAACCTGGCAGTTCCAAGTTTCTGCTTGGATCTAATGATCTTAAAGATTTGTTCCCAACCTAAAAGATTTTATGATTCTTCTCTAGTTACCAGCTCAAAAAATCTCTGTTTTTCCTTCAAAATAAATTAATTTTAAAAATACTGTGTTCCATACTCTCTCTGGAAGTGCACAGTCAAATTATTTTTAATCTTTACCTATAGTTTTAGTTAGAAAACAGACTCAGTACATCAGAGGTGTTGCATAAAAGCCAAATAAAATTTCATCCTTTGTAAATGATTTATAGCTTCCATTTAAATCTTTAGGACAGATTTTTGGGTTTATGACAACATTTTGAACCTGATTTGTAAGTCATCTGCACAAATTTTAGTAAATCCTAGTAGGATTCCTTCATTATTTTATCTCTGGCAACATTTTTATTTAATCCAGCACTCCCCACCTCCAACACAGAAGTTCTTGTTACAATAGTCAAACCCCCAAAAACAGGTTGCCACAAATTGCCTTCTGAATGATATTTATTATTGTTATAACCAAAATGATGATCTGGAAATGTGATAAATGAATTGCAATTTAAACTTATATTTGAAATAAAACATTTCATACCACCTCAAATGGAATTATTTGATTTTAGATTCTTGAAATAATTTTCAAGTTAGTGAATAGCTAGACTAAGAAAAGGAGTGATAATAAATAATAATAATAATAGTCAATCTATTGCACATTATCACCTAGTGTGGACATAACTAGGGTGTCCAACAGCCATGCTTATTTTTGACTGTATTTCAAACCCTTTTGGAGCTTACAAACATAGCACCTATTGTTTTATAAAGATGTAGGTAGTCACAGGCGTGGCCCTGGAACTTGAACTTCTCACTGACAGTGTAAATGACAAAACAGCTATGCTACAAGTTCATTTCTCAGAGTCTGGCTGTCTATTTTATTAAATATTTCAGCAGCCTGTGCTGAGTGAACTGGAAAATCAGTAGAGATTGATAGCCCTCTCCCTCCCCTCAGAACAAAGCCTGCACAAGCAAGAGCTGAGAGATGCATTGGAAGTCTGCTGCTGGGTGAAAGGAAACTTCTCCTTTAGAGAATGCTCTTTCCGAGTCTTCCCCACACAAAATTACTTAGTGAAATAATTCCTACTTCATGAACAATTTTAGGGCTACAGCAGTTGCATTGCTGGATAAGAACATTTTCACCAAAAGTGTTCCCAAAGATATTATTGCACTCTGCACAGTTGTTATTTACTTGACTCTAGACTTTTTACTTTTTCATATGCAGCTTACTTTAGAAGATTTATGATACTGTGTGTCATTCTATCTCACATGATAGGTAATTGATATCCTTTACACATATAATTGATTTTATTAATAACTATTATTTATTCATTTTCAGTAAACAAATAGCTGAATAGGAAGTTCCCAGTGGTTGTGGTTTTGTTGGTTTGGGGTTGGGTTTTTTCCTTCAATCTATCTGAAGGTACTTAAGAAGCATCTTAACAAAAGTTCTTGGCAGCATCATGATCAAGTGACTTGAAAAACCGAGCATAGCTTTAATTCTGCTCCTCTTTGTCAGATTTCTTAAATACAACATAAGAAAAAAGGAATTCTTACTAATGCCTTTTATATTCCTGAGCATGCATGTTTCATCTAATTTTCCACATTGCTCCTATCCTCAAATTTAATGGAAAACAACTTCTATTTTCATGAATTTGTGTGTTTTGCTACCTCTTTATAAAGCATTGCTTCTTGAGAAGGATGCAATCTCTGTCTGTATAAGGTCAAGATCATTTTCTTTACTCCATTGGAGTTTTGCCATTTCATCCCAGCTGGAGATCAGTCCTCAGACTTGTAAGCTGAATTGAACACTACATATGTGTTCCCACAAACTCTTTAATCTTTTCCACCCTGAGAAAAACACAAGTTCATTTAAAAGATCCAAACATACTGTCCACTTGGAGCATAAGAGACACAATTAAGTGCCTCTACTTTACTATTGTCAAGACAAAAATAATTCTGAACTTTTGCAAAAATTTGATGTATAAGCAATGTTATACATGTGGATAGGCTCATACATACAGAAACATACATGAGCAAATACATGGAAATTTCTGAAGTATTTATATTCTTCCTAGAATAAAAAGACTTTGGGGAACATTAATGCTCCTCACATGAATATGAAGCTTAGATATTAAAATTCATGAGGACCTGTCAACTGAACTGATGCAAGCTCTATTTGCCAGAAATACATGATGACATTGCAAGCTGGCAAGGATGAAGGCAGCTCAAGAAAGCTCTTCCTGATGCTATTTCATCCCCCTGAATGTCAAACAAGCTGTCTTTCACCAATCTGGAGCTACATACAGAGTGCAATTCTATGTTGTTTGCTGAAGGTGTTCTCCTGAGTGCAGGGGATGTGCTTCTTTCCCTGCTTCCCAGACACCATAAGGCCTAGGTTTTGGAATGACAGTAGACTGCCAACCAAATTCTGTATTTACTCAAACATACGTTGTCTCTCCTCCAGATGACTTGTAGTGAAATTTAACAGGCATCATCCATATGTTCACATTCATATTCCACACAATACTTGCATGGAATATCAGCAGGTCCCTTTCAGAAAGCTCTAAAGGCTTCTCTAACAAGGGAGGCACAATGCAATACAGAAGTTACCTGTCAGAGTCATCATCATCCTGCTAACAGAACTTTGTTAGTCAATATAAGGATTTGATGCAAGGAGTTACTCAAATATGTTTATCATGGTGAGCAATTTAAATTGTGGACCGTTTAGAGTTAATAACTTACTGGGAAAGTTAATTCAAAAGTAGTTTAAAGTCTACATCTTTGTTTCTAAGAAAGTTCTCACAAAAATCAATAAATTGTTGTTCTCTGCTACAGCAAATACTGAGGATAACATGATACATTATGTGCAAACATCTGGAATATCTGAATTCACAGATGGTAACGATGCTGGACTAGAAAACCTGGAGTATTTTTAATATAAGTTTCATTAAGTTAAAGTATTACTTCTCTCATCTAGAGATTTTACTGTTTTGTTTTCATGCAGTGAACCATACTGAAATTACTTTTTCAAAGTCCTCAAGTTATTTCAAAAATTTCTGGGTAATGTTTTTCACTGAATACTAAGTAGACACTTGAGTGAACCACTCTCTGAACAAGTCATTCTGAGGCACAAATAAGAACCATATATTTTCCCTCTTTTTGTCTCTTCTAAGCATTCTGTTACAATGATAATTTCAGATACCTCGTCTAATTGCATCAGCAGCCTGGGGTAGTAGATTTTCTTTTCCCTTATAGTCAGTGATCACAGGTAAATTTATGGCCAGTGGAATACAGTTTTAGAGAACCTCACCATGCTGAGAAAGTCACCAAAATATTAATAAAACTTCATGCCCTCTCAATGCAGGAGAAATTCTGAATATGAAAGACATATTTTTAAAGGGCCATAATAATGAAAAAACCAAGGAATGGATATCTGATAAGATGAATGGCTGGGGCTGAGGTCATAAGTCCCCTTCTTTGTCATCTGGAAAAATGGTTAGTCATATTAGATAATTTTCAGTGTTTCCAGCTCCCTTTTGACATGAATCTACATCTCAGAAAAATAATGGTCACTGAATTTGTCCACATTATATGTGAAAAGTTTAAAATTCCTTTTGAAACAAATTATTTCTGACCTATAAAAAGGAGCAGAGGAAAATGAGTTTTACTAGACAAAGTTAAGTCTCTTATTCCCCAGCATGTCAGTTATCATTCACATTTATGGAATAAGAAAGGAGACTGATGTTGTCAGACTATTCTTATTCTTACTGATTTAAACTTCAGCATCTATAACTCTGTTTTTGAAATGTATACATCCCAGTTCACAACAAAAATAGCATAGGCAAGCAAAAGTGCTTTTCTTGGAGCAAATTTTCATGCAGCAACATCTGACAATGTCAATGACATTTCATAAGAGAATCATCTTTCAGGTTGGGCTGCGAGTGAGGTAGAATATATTCGCATAGGAAAACAATTAACAGCTGAAAGGATTGATTTGCCCTTTCCTAAAAGGATAAAAATAAAATAAATAAATAAATAAGGTTCGTATTGCAAAAAAATTGCTTTGGTTTGTATGCTGCGGCATTTGCAGATGTAGGGAGGACTGAGATGCCTTGGACAAAGGTGCCATATAAAGACAATAAGGGCACTGAAGAGTTTGCAGTTTGTATTGCAGAACACGAGAAATTACCAACAAAGACTGATGGAAAGAACAAAGAAGGGAAGACAAATGGAGTGGCACTTCACTACTGCTACTCATACACTGCTTTGTCTCCTCCAAATCATTTGGATAAACACAGATATACCAATGCGACACCACTCCCATGAAAACATTTAGTTTATCTGTTTCTGGTTCCTGTGTTCAGAGTTCTAATTTTCTGCCATTAGCAATATTTTCTATCTACAAATGTCAAATACCACAAGAACTCACCAATTGTATCAATGTTCCCCTGTGCATATGTTATGCAATGCAGGTACTCAGAAATTTCCAATATTGTCTTTTAAAATCTGCTGAAGTTAGAATATTTCTCTATTCAAATCTGTCTCATTGCTTACTGGGATAGTCATTTGGCTGTGAACTTCTATTGTCCCAACTACCACATACACTTTGGTATGAGAATCAAGCTCTTAAACTACCTTTTTTCTTTTTTCTTTTTTTTTTTACTTTTTTCTTTTTTTTCACTTTTTTCTTTTTTCTTTTTTCTCTTTCTTATTTCTTTTTTTTTCTTTTTTCTTTTTTTCTTTTTTGTTCTAACACAAGAGGAAGCATAGTAGTACAAAAATATGGTTGCTTTTCTAGCAAAAAGTGCAGTCTACTTATTAGATTTCCCCTACAAATAGGAAGAGAGAAATAAACAAAGGCTGCTCTGAAGAGCAATTCAATGCAGAAAACTAAACCGAAAGTGGTGGCTCCTCCAACAGTTTGGTGTCTTAACTTACAGTAAATATCCACTTATTCCCAGAAAAAAACCCGAATTGGCTCTTATTCCAGTGCTCTGCATTGGAAAACAATTAATTAACAAAAGAAGAGAGAAAGTATGAGAAGTAAAACAGAGCATAGTCTGAATAATCACAGCTTACTGTGCTGTTCTGATATATTCACACTAAAATTATAAAAGGCCATATATGTCTGTAAATTTAATCATGTATACATATAGGAATGCATTTGATTCAGAGATACAAGGTAATATATTTTGTGTTTTCAAAATAAATCCAGGACAATTTTGGAACACCAGTATTTATCTGCCCGGCTCTTTCATACAATAGTACCTGAGAACTACATGTACAACCCTGGGACCTTGCGTCCAGCTTATAACTATTTGAAAATTAGGTTTCACAGTTTCATTTGAAATTTTAACAGACAGGGAAACTTTGTCTAGAGCAGCAGAACTCATGGTTAGTATTTTACAGATGAATAAAGAAACAGCAGAAGGTGTTCTCTTTCAGGTCAATTTTTTTCAAAGTGTTTCTGCCCCAGTAGTTTTTTTTTTATGAAATCAACTGACATGGCATCTTCAAAACATGCTAGCTCTGCAAATTTACCTGGATTATCTAGCTTCTTTATGTTTCACTCTTTAATGGGGTTTTCAAGCGGAGAACAATATTATCCAGAAGTTGCAAGCAATTTGCTTTTCCATCTTCCTTATGACCTATAAAGTCACCCAGACTTCCTTTCATGAAGGAGTAGCCTTTCCATGTCATGTAACTGAAACTCATCACTCTGCAGAGAAAAGTCTTGATTGCCACTTTATACCTCTGCAACTATCATGGTTTAACCAGAGCTGTGAATAAGCTCCACACAGCAGCTGCTCACTAATTCCCCTCATGGTGGGATGTGGAGAGAGTCAGAAAAGTGAGAAAACTAGGTTTGAGAAAATGTAGGTTGAAGCAAAAACAGTTTAATAGATAAAGCAAAACCTGACACATGATCAAAGCAACACAAGACTTTCATTCGCCATTTCCCATGGACAGGCAGGTGTTCAACCATGTCCAGGAAAGCAGGGCTCTATCAAGTTTAATGGTGACTTGGGAAAGCAAAACCCATAATTTTGAACATCCTGTCCTTCCTCCTTATTTCCCCAGCTGTATATGCTGAGCATGACACCCTGTGGTATGGAATATCCCTGTGGTCAGCTGTTCTGGCTATACCCTCTCCCACCTCCATGTGCATCCCCACCTTTCTGGAAGGAGGAATGGGGTTAAAGGCAGAAAAGGCCTTAACTCTATGGAACTACTGCTCAGCAATAATGTTTCCAGCACAAATCCAAAACATAGCCCCATACCAGTCAGTATAGACAGTATTTAAAAAATTAGCTCTACTCTAACCAAAACTAGCACAGCAACCAAGTTTGCCAGCCATTAACTGTGTCTTTCTATAAGTTATGTAGTTTGGAAATAGGCTTCAGAGCATGTTTTCATGCAGATACATGCAATTCATTACTCTGGCTTTCCAGGATCAGAGAAATGGATTACTGTGTTCCTGTACTGCAGGGAAAAAAAAGGTCACATCCTTCTGCAAGAGAAACAGTTATTACTCTTAAATGAAGCAAATATTATTCAATTTAATTCCAATAATAACATGGCATTTCCCATGGATTGGACCCAATTTGGCTTCTGTTATACTAAATGTCATAGAATTCAAATTATATGAAAATATATGTTCCCCTTGCAAAATTCATCTTGCCATGGGAACTGTGACTCAGCAGGCAAGTCTGGCTGCACGTGCCATGACTTGGCTGGCTATGACCCACTGTCTGCTGAGTGTCTGGGGACTGATCTTCCACTACTGAATTCTCCAATGATCAGGACATTCTAGGATCTTGGGCAGGGGAAGCTTGGCTCTGCAGGTTTTCGTGGGTTGAGAACACAATCACTAAAATTTCTCAAGATCGATTGCAACGTGCTGGCAGACAGCTCCCATTTATAGACATCTTGGCTTGGGAAACGTGGGGACTGTGAGGCTTCCTTGTTAACTCCACCTTGCAAAGGCAGTATGAGGATACTTAAATAGCAGAATTTTATACTTTGTGTTTGAATTACTTGGAGGGAAAGTATTTAGAACAATAATTTCTATTTAAGTCATGGGAGCCTTAAGTTCTCTTTATTTTGAATGGTTTTCAACTGTCCATATGCAAGAGCTCATGTGCTGGATGATGCAGAACTTCAGAGGTCCTTCAGCTCATCCTAGCTGTCTAAATATTTTCTTCTCCATGTCTCCATGTAAGAAACCTGTGCAATCTGCTTTACATTGTCAAGAACTGATAAACTATATAGATAATAATCTACATATGACTGTAGATTTCAACATTTGCCAGGCCTGGTCTGTTAATTACCGTTGTTTGCTTCAGGTTTGTAATAAATAACTGTCGAATGAATTTTTGGCAAGCATGTTAACCATTTAAATAATTATTGTATCATGTAATTCTTTTTATTGCATCCCTAGAATTCACTGCTATTGTTGGTTATTAAAATGTCAATCCCTCTTCTTTTGTCATGAAAAATATCTCTCAGTTAAAACAGAGATTTTATTTCCCT
>NW_005054306.1:6206068-6212066 GCF_000277835.1 Geospiza fortis
AATTATTTATCACATGCCAGTTTAGAGAAGAAAATGGATAATAGCAGAATCCTTGGGAAAGAGACATATTTTTTATAGGAAGAACAAAAGGGAAGTCACAATTCAAAATTGCTTGAATTTTGGTATAAATATTCTTCCTTATAAAGCAAAATCTAATGCTGTGTATTTGGATATGGAAGTTTACAGCTTTGCTTATCAGTCCTTTTAAATTACCCATATTTTTTGTGTGATAACATTCAGGAAAAAATTATCTCAAATCACTATCATAGACACAATCTTAAACTAAATTAAACTAACTTGCTTTACTTTCATGGAAAAATAATTCAGTAGTGAGAGGATTTTTGTAAGTAATTGTGACTAATGTTGCTGTCATTTAAGGCTCTTTCAAAGAAGTAGAAGAAGTCCGTTATTAGTTTTAACTAGTTTTCTCTTATAGCAAAATGTATGTTCAATTTAAATACATTCTCCAACAAATTCCTTACTTTTATCTATGCTGAGCATGGATCTGGTAGTTTTTTTGTTTTCATACAGTAATGTATTGTTATAAAACATATTTGATGGTTAGATTACCCTTTTTGGTCATTAATGAATATTTAATCCCAAAAGTTTAAACATAATCATAGAAGTATTTGAATTTTGCTATGTGTAAACAGAATGAATGCTTTCCAAGCAAAAATATGATCATCAGAAAAAGCTTTTTTTTATCTGCTAAAACATTTGACAAAAATTCAGAAACTGTTAGATAATGCTTCCATCAATAATTTCTCTTTGCCTGATGAGAAAATTCCAGAGTCAAGAAGAGGCATAGGAAAAAGGAGATGGCATATCAAAGATATGGGTATTTGAAAATTCTGTATTGTCTTCCAGCTCCCTCACAGTGAAATGGGAAATCACAATTATAGTAACTTTGATGTTCTTAGTAGGTCTTAATATGCTTTAGGTGTACCCAGAAAACAGTGAGGTGTTAGAATGGTACAAAAAGACAGCTCATTTCAGACGTAATAAAACAGACACTGGGTGCAGGCAGCAAGCAATCAGAAGGTAATACCAGCAGCAATTCACATTAAGGGGAGAGTGATTCCATGGCATTATGACCACAATGAAAGAAAATTGTGTAAAGAATGGTTATCAACATATTGAGTTTAAGCACAGACAGAGCAGCAGTAATGAGGCTAAGAGACATGCAGAGGTGTTTGTCTCAGTTTATTCTTCTGAGCCTTTTCTTCTTTATAATGCATCTCTTCGCTAGTAATTAGAATAAAAAACTATCACAGAAATTGCAAATAATGGTTCATGTATTCTTAGGTAAAGATATAATAAAACTTCCAGCATGAAATCTTCAGAAAACTCTAATCCAGGCCAAGAAGGTGAAGGTGAGGAGGTACTGAGAGCTAAGATACCTAAGGTAGCTAAAATCCTGTTTTCCAGAGTTTTATCATATAACAATAATAAGAACTCCATAAAAGTAGGCCAGCAATGAGATTAGTTAAAAACAAGTTCTTTTAAACAGCAGTCAAATTTTCTAAAGGCCTTTATGTGGGCACCTAAACATAGTCAGAGTTTTCTGATGTCCTCAGTAATGTAGATTTTGTGCTATCATTAAAATCCACATAGGATCTCCATTTAAAAAAAAATGGCTCTTTTTGCTATCTAAAAAGTGGCAAAACTAGTAAGAACCTGTAAATGCAGCCTGAAGAGTATCTTTGTTGAATTTTGTAGTACATCAAATATTCTAATAGCAGACACTAGCAGTGTCTTTGACCTTGCATTATTAAAGTCAAGAATCATTTCACCACTGGATTCATAAGCGTTCACTGTGTTCACAGAGCAGTGAAATGTAGGAGAACTGGCAATTAAATGCAGAGAAACTAATTAAAAATAATCAAATGGGATAAAATTAGAAAGGAGTCAGATGATACTAGAATAAAACAAGATGTCACACAAAAATCCAGTCTGTAATTCTCTTCTGCAGGGAGAGTAAACATCCAGCTATTGCCTTATAATGTATAGTAAGGCATAAGCATGCTCAAGAAAATAAAATAGTAAAAGGGAAGTTAGCCATCTGCTTGCTATTAAGCAGGAAAGAACTGGCTTTCAAACAGCCTAGAATTAAGGATCAGTCTCTTGTTTCCTACTCCTCTCCCTCCTATAAAATTCTTTTCTATAAAAACATCACAAAGTGAGATACTTTCCTATAGAAGGAGCAAGCAAAAAGTGCACATCACAATGGAAATTATGGGTAAAATAAAGAGGAGAAATTTAAATATAAAATAAAAAAATATCTCACTAAAATTCCTAGAGTGAGATTTTTTTCTCAGACTAGACACCATGTAAGAATTAGTCATGGCCTGGAGACATCCAGCCAACACTAAGACAGCCTACACAATAGTCATAATTGGAATATGGGTATTTAGAAAGATAGGAGAGAAATGTGAGGCTAATGTTTAATTTCAGAGACTTCAGAGCAAAATCTCCATGAGCATATATGTCAAAATCTTCTCCTTCAACAAAGAAAATCTCCAAATTGCCAAAGTAAATAGTGATTCTCGCTCACACAATCAGTTTACTACAGACTGAGATACAATCTGGATACTTTTGAAGTCTGAGAGTTCAAAAAATTTTGACTAGTTAAAAAATATCTTTCTTCTTCCTGGGAAAAGGAGAATAGCAGCTTGTATTTACACCATAAACATATTCTTTGGAATAGGAAGTGTAAACTTTTTTACATTTTCAAGTATAAAAGATTAAATACAGCCTCCTCTCCTGGTGAACATTATTCTTAGCTCTGAGTCTAGGAAGTTTTATTGTAAAACTGGGAATAAAATTGCAAGCTGGGAGAAGAGGGGAACTAAACCTGACAATTCTACTGTTTCCACAGATGCTTTCTACTAATATCTGTAAATAAGATGGGTATCAATTATTCTGAACTTTTTATCATAGCACAAGCATGTACTGCTGGGGCAGATTTACACAGTTTGGGCTTTACCAACCAAAAGCATCGGGGAGGCCAGTGGAGGGACTCCAAAGCTACTTCTCTGAAATGTTTTCTAGTGCCATCTCAGCAGGTCTTGTTAATATGTACGTAAAGCCAGGAGCAAAATAAGGAGTTTTTTTAGAGCAACTAATAATCAGAACAACAAAGATGCAATAGTCCCACTTTTACAGTCAGGAAAGAGCAGGTTAGTTTCTCTTTTGTTTCTTTTTCTCTTTTGGCTGCTTTTTTAATAGTCACTATCCTATGGGGCTGGGGAAGAGGAAAGAGCAAACACAGAGGAAGATGATGGCAGATTAAGCTAAAGTGGCAGGGATGTCTGCAGAGGACTGTAGTACACTGCCAGGATTCATCATCTTTGTAAGATTATGGGATGGGAGCTTGAGGACATTTTTTCCATGTGCCAGGGGAAGTTTATGTTGGACATTAGGAAGAAGTTCTTCATGGAAAGGGTGATTGGGCTTTGGAATGGGCTGCCCAGGGAGGTGGTTGAGTCACTGCCCCTGGAGGTGTTGAAGGAAAGGCTGGATGTGGCACATAGAACCATGGTCTAGTCGACATGGTGGTGTTAGGTCATATTTTTGACTCAATGATCTCAAAGGTCTTTTCCAGCCTAATAGATTCTGTGATTTTGTGATTCTGTGATTCTGTGCTTCACTGTGTACTTTAGATCTCTGCATTCAGATTCACCACCCGGGAGAAGTTCTGCTGCACTTACTAAAAAAACTCTCTAAGTAACACAAAACGTAAACATAACTGCTCTGTAAGCTACACTGGAGACTGGGCTCTCTGTCTGTGATAATTTCACAATTGACAGAGTTTTAGCACAGACAATTTCCAAACATATTTAGATATTAGGATATCCAGCACTGCATTTCTTTATTGCTAAATAAGTCTGTACAGCTACCATTTTTTGTTAGTGAGAACCCCCACTGGTAAAATATACAGGGTCCTCTCTCATGCATACTAGTTTAAGTAGTTTCTGGGTGCACACTTTCTATATTTCTAATAATGACAGACAGAAACTTGAATTTCAGCTCTCAATGGTATGTTCAGTAGAAGTAGCAATTAGGAAAAAGGGAACAGATCTCCTGTGAAATAACTGAGAGACTGTGAGCATGGGATCCCTATGGTTTTCCTTTTGCTGTCACTTTTCCAATCTGAACTGCAGTTTAATGAGACCAGGTTTAATTTTCAGACATGAAATCTGAATCAGCTAACTGATAAAGGAGTCTATGTCATATATTTTCAGCATCCCATTTGGGAAGCCAATCAATCAATTGCCATTACATTTTACACATTACAAAGATATTGAAATCATTCTTTAGTCTTATAAACTTATTGCAGCAACATCTAGGGATGCCTCTTGTACTAAACAGCATTTTTTCTGGTGTGGGTCTTGATCATATGTTTGTCTCAGGCTTATTTGAGAACTCAACATTTTTCATAAGCTTTCATAATGAAAATCAATTAATGTGAACAGAAAAGACAGTTATATTCATATCTTTTATGTAATTTAAAACTTATGATGATAAGCAAAATTTTCTAGCTAAACAGATGGGAAAATTATTATATTTTTCATGATACATCTCTTGCTAAATTTTTAATTTTTTTAGGCTGCAGTCAAAGCTCTTCTATTTAAGAAGAAAAGTACCCTTCTGAAGTCCTTCTTAATATTTTGTATTGTAGCTGTTTTATGTGTAGCTAAATATGACACGAATGTGATCCTCATGATCTACAAGAGTAAGAAGAGTTGAATGATTTTTGCTACTCAAAAGATTTTTAGATTACGTCTTTCACAAAGTCCAGCAAAGAAAAGGATTGTAGTCAAAACAAAACAAAAGGGTTTTTGTTTTTCAAAATGAGACAGAGTCATCTTCTCTGGATTTCTCTTTCTGTGAAATACTGTGTGAATGCCCTTGAGCTGCAGGGTTGTAAGGATAGCCTTGGTCATAAATTGGAACTGCTCCTGTCTCACAGCTGTGTGCTGTGATTGGTGTCTGCCAACAGCTCTCCACAAAGTCAATCTTGCAGCCTGTAACTGACAATTTAATTTCTGCTTAGAAGATCACAGAAAGTTCTGGGAGGGACCACAGTGGGGTTATCTGGTCCAGCCTCCTTGGAGATGATGATACTGACATGCTGAAACCCTGATATGGGAAGAGGCAAGGAGAGGCATCTTCTTGATATTTTTTTTCTTCCATTTAAATTCATAGATAAAATTTCTGAGGAAGTCAAGCTACAACAAAGGCACAAAACTTCCACAGAGTTTCAGAGCACAAATCACCCATTTCCTGAGCCGTTTGTCTCAATATCTCAACAACGTTCGTTATTAATTCTAAAAAATTTGTAAGTATGCCTAAATTTGCCCTCTAGCACCGAACGGTCTACATTTCTAACATCAAGCTTTCTAACCCTGCAGCAGAATGGTGGTCACACACAAAGTTCTTATAGATAATGGTCTCTAGCCTGCACCCATTCCCTACTATTATCCAGGAGAAGGTGGTGCAAGTGCTAATAGACCATGGCAAAAATGTGCCATAGATCCCCCTAAAAATTTAGCCGTATAGAAGATGATTACCTGTGGCTAAAAACATTCCCTGGCACTACTTGTTTTGCTATTACAGATACAGGCAATGTCAAATATCAGGTTTGCCTACAGACCATGCTGTTAAATCAATGAGAGTAATATTAAAATCTGACTTTCTGAATGAACATCACGTGCTGCATGTATGTAGGCATTAAGTACAGATGGGAGACATATGCATGCCAAAGGAATTGCTACTCTGTGACTCCTTGACCTGCTCTCTTTTTCTTACATTTGGGTCTTGGCAATTATAGATCTAGGGCATCTTTGCAAAGTCAGGGTTTTGATGTTTCAATTTTTCCTTTAAACTCAACAAATTGTATCTTACATGATTTCCTACATCACTCCTCACATTCTTCTAATGATAGCAAGGTTTTCTCCTCAATGTTAGCTCTGCTCCATGGTTTAAACTATCACAG
>NW_005054306.1:6212122-6212828 GCF_000277835.1 Geospiza fortis
AACACACACAAACATGCACACACCCAAGAACTTATTGGGAGTTCAATAGTCACATAGTGACTGTGCTGTGCATGTTTCTATCACACTGTAGATTATTCAGAGACGCACAGAAACAAGATTACCCTAAGGATTATTAAAAATAATTTAATTATTTAATTAATTATTCATTTAAATTAAGAAAAAATTATGACATTAGTTTCTGGATGAGACACAAATGCCTTAAGATACTTTAAATAAAGCCAGCAAGGTAAGGAACAAGGTGTGATAAGAAAATGGCCATTAATAGTAATGTGTTTGCATTTCACACTTCAAGGGAATGTCACAGTACTTTTACTTCCATACCACAGAAGAGGCACACACAGCTAAAAAGGCAACAAATTCAGAGTGAGCCTGAGCTCGAACATTGAAATATAGTGCAAGAATTGAAGAAATTACTTATGTGGTTCTCCATCCCATTACAGTGTAGAGGTACTCACATTACTTTGCAATAGCCTTGATTCACCAACAATGTTTTTTACTTTGAAGGGGAATGCCCACATTTGACAAACCTCTTCTGTTTGAAAGAAAGGGAGTGAAAGACAGCTAATGTACAGTAGCTACAGTGTCAGTACTAAGCCTTGGCATTTTGCATTGCTGCTACCATTAGATCTAAGTCACTGACACTGAATGTAAAAATCTTTCCTCGAGAAGTAAGCCTGTAGAAAGC
>NW_005054306.1:6212856-6227813 GCF_000277835.1 Geospiza fortis
AGAATTACAAGATGTTTGTGCAAGATCCAAACTGATGGGCGAATCTCTAGGAAGCTTTCTAACTATTTAAATGTCAATAAGGAATAAATCTAGAAATCATTGCTGACCCATTATGCAGCAGCAAGTCAGCTGGAACGAAACAGAAAGCAAATAGAATTGGAATTGGTTAGAAATTGGAAATATATTTAATTTTTGCTGTATTTGCCCTTCCCCTGCCAAGTGAAAGCAATGAATTCACCCAATGCAAAGCATAGTTACCAGAAGAGTAAAAAGGAAACTTTTACAGACTTTAGGTAGGTGTACAGTGGAATTTAAATTGGAATGACATTACTATATGTACTATCTGTGGCGCACCAAGAATGAATGCCACACAAGAGTGATTTTTCAGGCTGGGAGTTGTAATTAATCCTTAGAAGAAATTAAAAGTTCATTATCCCTTCCTCCAACAGCACATAATACAGAGGCATCAGCATTTCATTGTAGCTGGATCAGTTGATTTGGAAACCATAAAACTCTTTTGTATGGAAACACAAAGCAAAATGTTCTCTTTCAATGATTATTTTATAGCAGGCAATAACAAAGATAAACTAGTACTTCCCCTTACAACACCCTGATTTTAGTCATTCATTACTTTGCCAAACTTCAATTGATTAGGTGTAATTTTCCAATCCATGTATCTTCTAATGTTCTTTTTGTGCTGTTTTTTGTTTTAGTTCTCTTTCTGGATGATCGAATGATGTGCCTTTTTTACTGAAAGCAAAGAGCTCATTTTAGTTTAAATTTATAATTGAAATGGGTTTAGCATTTAAAAATATTGAAGAAAGATAGCCTTATTTTACTTGTATAGGATTTTTTTTCCTTTGTATAACTCATCATGATTACAAATGTACAAATTTTTAGCCACTCCTGTGCAACAACTCCCCCAAAGTCTGACATTTTAAACTAGCTTATGTTTTTCAAAATATTTCACATTGCACTTTCTGCGTAGAATTTCTATATTTCCCATTTGCTGATCGCAGGAGATAATAGTCACAAAATTTGCTCAGCCTGATGTAATTCCTACATATTCTGGAGAGTCGTGACTCAGATATTTCCAAAAGAGAGTACAAAATAAGTAGTAACTTGTCCTGTGCCACTTCTGCTTAGGCCCCTGCATAGAATCAATACTGATTGAACTTATTGTACTGTTGTGAAAACATGTTCTTTAATGTCTAAGAAAGATCGAGATATTTTGTGTTCTGATGAAACCACAATTAGTCCATTTGGGGATAAATTAATAACTCTATATTTGATATAGTTGAATCATGAATAACTTCATGCTACATAAATAAAAAAGTATTGATTTCACTCAATTGATTCAGGTTCTTATTAAAAAAACAGCGTCGTAAAACTCTTTTGTAACATATGTGCACGAGAAAATGTATTAACATTTTGAAAGACAAGTGTAAGTTTACCATCTTCTAACTTTTGAGTGGTTAACTTTGCAGACTTATCAAACATCATGCTTATTTATATCTAGACAGCGATACACAAGAGTGATTCTCCAGATGTCAAACAGAACAGCCTGAGTAAAGATGAATGGAGCTATTAGTATTGAATTCAGTAGAACTGAGTGTAAAAAAAGAACAAATTTATTGGACTCCTCTGCAAGAACAAACAAAAAGGATCAGTGAGGCTTGGGAAGAAGACACCACACAGAGTAAGTGGAAATATCTATTGTATTAGAGACAGATGACAAAAAACCCCCCAAAAAATAAGGAAGCAAGTTATATACTACCTCTATATGCTGCAAATAAAAGGTTTTTCCAGACTATACAGCAAGCCATCATTTCCACTTCTTTTATGGATCATCAAGAATTCGTTCCTACCTTCAGAGATAAGGGAGAAATAAAGTTTTCAGGGACAATAACCCTCAGAAGAAGCAGATCCATGACACCTCTGCAGTCCAGCTCTGTATTTTGGGCTCTCTCAAATCTTTTCAGTGCAGTGGCCAATCCTTTTTGTTGCAGTCTAATGGGTTTTGGCAGTTTATGTATGGAAAACTACATTGGGATATCTAAGCAGTACGCCTGCATTCTTAAATTTTCAATAGACCTTTTAAGCTTTAAGCTATGATTGATTAATATTACTGCCTTTTGACATTGAGTTAGTTTATCACTTAAAGAAAGAAAAAAAAAACATCAAAAGGACATACACACAAACAAAACCATACAAACAAACAAAGAAATCCCCTATTCCTTTCTTTTAACACCCCCCCACAGTTTTTCTTTCTACTTTTCCTGCAGGTGCCATAGTCAACCTGAAATTTGTCAGCCTAAGTCAGTCCTGCAGAGTTGGCAAAACCCCACCAGTACTCAGGAGGCTGCCAGATGCAGATTCCATGGGCAATTGCACCTGTAGTTCTTAATTGTCCTTAGAGTTGGTTGCGCATCTATAATGTCTTTAAGGAGTTTGCAAGGTGAATTTAACAACTTTAGGTAAGCACCACAGCCCTTGCAATACAACATTAGTGAAGGTGATGAAGCAGATCGCTTTTCTCAGTTGTAAGCTGTGACCAACAGACATGTGGGATCTCTACTTCCAAAATTTTGTCAATTCACAAGAAAGTGAAAGTCAAATTTCAGTTGCTGGTTGCTGAAAGACTCACACAAAGAGCAATAGACAGGGTACCTGGAAATCACAGCTTCTACTCTGCCTGAGTTTCCAGCACATGATTTCACCAAACTGCAGTGCTTCTTCTTCCTTACATGTAACTGAGTGATCTTTTGTTCTGATGTCATAGATAACTCCTGGAGAAGCTCCTTATTTACTGTTCTACCAGCTTGCTCCATAGTGAAAAAATCTCATATATCAGAAGAACTAAAATACAAACAATAAGTAAGAGCCTTTCTAGAAACAGTTTATGAAAGGGAAAAGAAATGCTGTGAAATGCTTAAAGCTTTCTCTTTTTCCAATGTTCATTTGGTATTCTCAAGCAAGGGGCAAATATTTCCTTGGTCATTTATGTGACCCAAATTTACAACCATGTGGAAACAATCATAATTGACAGGTTTTCTAGTGGCAGAGGTGTGGATATAGTATGTGTTGTTGACCGTTGAGTGTCAGGTCAATTGAAGATGAGAAACCACAACAGCAGAGTAAAAATTTTTTTTTTTTTGCATGTATGCACTGACATATGAATCTTGCTTAAAATTTATCTTATTTTTGGAGACATCTGATAAAAGAAAATTATGAGAGGACAGGACAGGACAGGACAGGACAGAAAAAGGAAACTCTCCCAAGACCAGTTTAACTCCTCAGGAAGATGATCTAAGTGCACACAGCTCATGCCTGCTTCTATGCATGTTCTTAAGTTTGGAATACAAGTGCCTGAGTATATTTGTAATATGTTTATACATTTGCACTTACACATGACAGACAATCAATGGATCCTGTGTGACAATGTAACTGAATATTTCTTCTTCTGTTATCTCGCTGCAGCATGTTTTGAAGGAAGACACTTGGCTATTAATTTCCCAAACAGTAAATGGACTACCAAATATCTGCAAAATGTAATGAGTTTAGATACAGAACAACTAGACAATTTCTCAGCCAAACTGACCATAATCCATTAGGAATTTATAGCAAAAGGCTACCAATAATCTGACAGCGTTTCCTACACCCTTCAATGGTCCTGACAGAACTTGCCATGTTTGTATTGTGGGAGAAAAGGTTTCTTGATGGACATGGTGTACACTTAACATGTAGCTCTTAAAAAACTTTTTAAAGGGGCCATGAAGTGAGTGGGAAAATTCTGATTTGGGCTTTTAGTTTTTTACTGCAAATAGTATCAATTGAAATATGTAACAGACATTCTTTTAAAGAGCGCCAGAAGAGCAAACCTAAATTAAAATATTGTTTACATAGTTAAGCATTGGGAAACAAGTAAGAAAAAATATTATTCTACAAACAAAATAATCTTTTAAACATCTAATGATGACACTAACCAGGCTCAGCCATAGATAAATTTTAATTCTGAAATACACTGGAATCACTTCTTCCTCTGGACTGGTATCAATGTAATTTTAACCATATTGACTTTTAATTGGTTTACTTTTAATTTTTTTTTCTTGAAGTCATCATGGATTTATAATCTCTGTAGAATTAAAGTACTCTTATGATAGAAAACTTTTTAAATTTGTTTGTAGCACTTACGGAGATTTTCTACTTAAAGGAAGTTTACTAAACAAGCAAGATTCCTCAGCTTATCAGATTTACACCTAATGAAAATATTACAGAAAAAACATCGTATCACCATGTAATTAAAGACAGTATGATAATGCATTTGCACAAAGGAGAGTTTGGATGCAAATTAGGTTCAAACATTTTTAATCTTGATGTTATTTAATTATTGAGTGCTTATCATTATAAGCTCAAAATGAGCTTTTATGTTTATATTTTTACCGTTGTGTATGACATTTATGTGAGTGATTAGCACCGTAATGATTCGTGGATCACAGCCCTTGAACATGAAGTCCATTGAGGACTAGCAGCACAGAGGGTGGCAACTGACTTTATCCATCCTCCATTTTTCCACTAGGACTTAAGATGTAATCACTTCAGAAGTGACAAGTGTTACTGAAGCATTCTTTGCTATTATTATCGAGGACGGCTGCCTGGAATTGTACTTTGTAAGGAAAACATCTCTCACTCTCTGGGAATTACCTTAAAACCAACCAGGCACATTATAGGAAATTAGGGGGGGATGTCATGCATTAACTAGGGATACAAATGTGTAATACTGTGTTGAACACTATGCAAGAGATGGTCAATATGACAGTAATTAATTTCTGTCTTGTGTTGGTGGATTTTTTTCTATATCACTACATTGATTTGGGATAATAGGGTGATGCTGGTGGAAGCAAGGAGTGGAGTAACACAATGGCCACAATTGCTTCCAAACGCTCATAGGTAATTACAGGGCAACTGAAGAAATCAGCAATCAAAAAACTTGTTAAGAGTAAGTTAAACCTTGGAAAGATTATAATCTACAGTGAGGAGCTTTTAAATTAGATATTCCCCGAGAATGTAGAGAAGAGGGGGGTTGTAAATCAAGTGATAGTGAAGACTGAACAAATATTAGTCTTTGCAGAAAAATTAATAGACATTTGCTAAATAACTGGATGGGAGTGGGGATATGTTTGTTTTTTAGCAAGAGTAAGATTCTGGTTTGGAAGTTACAGGTTGAATGGTAATAGCCATCTCTCTCTTTGGAGAAGTACAATGCCAAGTGGTAAATGAACAGACTCTCATGACCTACTTCAAGAGAATCACTTCATTCTGTGTGGATCCTGCTCATGGCATGAAGCTCAGATAACAATAACCGAAGTTGAGGAACTTAGAAAAGAACTGTAGCTGACCCACCAACTTTGACACCAGCATCAGGAAGACCTCTTTTAGCATGGGCTGGATTTGACCTAACAAGCTGGAGGTGAATGCTATACATCCTATTACCAATCTCCAGAGATCCAGTACATCTTTTATATCTTTTATTGGAAGTTAATGGCCCTGTAGGACACTGCTAACAGATTTATAAAACCACCAGGAATTCTTTATTCAGGCTTCTAAAGTACTCCAGCTTGAACTTCTGGCCTCCTAATTTTGGTTTTCTCACTTTGTGTGACTTTCAAAGGTGTGTCTTAATATGAAAAGATTCAAGAACATTTCTAGATGAAGTTTTAACCCATTCCGTATTTTCTGTAACAGTGAATTAAACCCCTCTTTGAAATACTTTTTAGCAGTGGAAAATTTCAAGAAACTTCACTGTCACCCCATTTCAACTCCCCCTTTGAAATTCTTTCTCCTGCTGTGATAAGTTTAGTAATGAGCATCAAATTTCATTTCAGATCACAGGCTTTATATAAGCCTATGGTAAATTAATCTTTCTCTTTTTACCTCCTTATTGCAACACCATAAGCTTCTGGAAAACAATCTGTGTTGTCGTGAAATACTACTGTTTACTGAAGCTGAAAGGATACCTGATTCTTTTAGGTGAATGCTTCTGAATATCTCTTCACTTGTCTGACTTGAACTCTGATTTCTTTGGTCAATGCAGTCATCTATTGTCCCAGGAAGCCCTTGCAATCTATTGATACCACAAAGTAGCAAACTTGCCTTTCATTTTAGGATAAAGTGTATTGGGCTTTTATGACAGTTTCCAAAATGCTTCTGACTCCAATTGTGAAGATTCTTGACTGTAAGAATGGGTGAAAAGGGAGAGTCACTGCATACTAGAGATGCAAGAGAGAAAAGATAGGGGAGTATGGAATCAGGGTTTCTCCTTATCTTTCTTCTACTCTTTTTTCACTGGCAAAATCATTGAGCAAGATAATCTGCCCTGGATAAAAACTGAAAACAAAACTAGAATTTCTAAACAGTGAAAAGTGAAATGGAAAAACCATTCTGTTGCAAGCATCCCACTAAACTCCTCTGCCAATGCCTTCTCCTTCCTCTTTGGGAAAAGAGTCCTCCTCTATCATGGCATTATCGCTGCAGGAATTAGAAAGGAAGATGACCTTTCTTTTCACTTCATAGCTTTCTTTGTGCCTGTTTTACAGAGAGGATAAAAGTCAGTGTAATGAAAATTCATTCTTCAATGTAGGTGATCACATTATGATTTGTTTGTTCAGTCTCTGCTGTTAATCTATGATAAAGATGCTCACATAGCCCTCATTGCTCCCTTCTCTGATCTGAGAAAGGTACATCTGCTCCTGTCAGGCAGAGGGCTCCTGTTCACTGAATGTCTCTGGCTTACTCTGTATTTCTAAGGGGTTGATTTTTTCCATGGTCCTACTCCCTTACAGCAAGGGAAAACCATAATGAGTAGGTGTAATATTTTTTAGGCCCTGACCCTTTCAAAAACTGCCTTTAAGGACTTTCTGGAAGATTTATCTACTTGTTTATTTTTCCACAGTGTTTGTAAGCTCTAGTTTTGCAAAATGTTATTATACGATTTTTCTGAGTAAAAGCTGACAAGCTCCTGTGACCTCATTCATGAAAAGGATCTAAATAAAGAAAAATACACTATAAACAGGAACTCAGCATATACATAATAAAATAATAAGGTACTGTTAAAAAACCCTTGGAAATATGTTCTGGAATTATTTTGGTTTCTGGAATCTCCTAGGATATATCATCATCATCATCCTCATGATCATCATCATCATCTCAAATCCTCTCATATTATACATTGACTTCACTGTAATATCATCAGTATTAATTCACAGTAATAGCCCAGAATACAGTTCCAGATCTTCAAAATAAGTAATATCCTAGTTTACACACAAAAGCATATTTCTTAAGATTAAATTTTAGGTAACAGTTTATATTGCTAAATTTTCACTAAAAATCTACCTGATTATTCAAATCAATTCCAGATGCTCTTTCCAACACTGTTGCTACAACTGTGATATCAATGCACCAAATTTTCCCAGTAACAGCTCTGCATGCCAGGAAGCTGCATTCATTTCTAGGCAATTTAAATCTTATGGGTACATATTTACAAATTCCAGAATTAAAAGTGTAATGGAGGAGATAAAATTTAGGATTGCATTTTCAAATAAGATCTCATTAAAACCAGGATAAATGTCCCTCAATAAAATGTGAACGTGAAGTGGAGGGTATATTCCTAAAAAGATTATAGAAGTAAAGCTTTTAACAAGGAGAAAACATTATATGTGTGTGCATATGTTCAAGATGCCACTTGGAATTTTTTTTCCCAGTGTGCCCTATTTTTCCTTCCTATTCTGTTTGTAGACAATAAAAAGTGAACATGTGATATTGACAAATTAGTGACAACTTTTAAAACCTCTTAGTCTGCTTTGGCTTACTCCTCTAAACTGGAGTAGGAAATAGAATGACAGTGCCCATAATGACATTTAATGAAAGCAACATTTTTCTTCCTGATTGGTGCCTGAGAGATAATATATGGGTCAAATTGAAAAGAAACAGGCGCAAGTTAAATTATTCACGGTATTCACTGAGGAGTGACTAACCTACTATTTATATTCTTTCTGAATATATCATTATGTCTCAGGCTCAATTTGCAAGATTCTATTTGAAGTCAATGGACTCCAGAGTATACATTTTGTTCATCTAAAAAGTCTGATAACTCAAATTATTGGGTTATTACGTAGATTGGGGAATAACCGAAGTAGATTTAACTACTATCAGAGTTAAGTTGCAAGAAAATGTATTTATATAACATGTTTCTATTCAACGGATATACACAAAACATTTAGACATATCTACATTCAACAAGTGGTGGAAGGCTTCTTGCATTGATGAATTCTCTCTAATGAACATCTAGAAAATGGACAGTAAGGGACCAGATTTGAAAAATAAGATATGCTTTACCCGTTTCATTATTTTAAATACAATTCGTGGAGAGAAAACAAGCAAACAAAACATACATTTAATTGTTTCCATTTTTATGCCTTTGCAGCCATAGAAATAGGATATGAATACTGCTGATATAAAAGATTTGGAAAGGTTTCTTCTTTGCAACTGAATGAAATTAAATGTTTAGCCAATTCTGCACTTATTTTTATTCAATAGAGAGTGTTTCCTGAGTTTAAAAAATGCCAATTTTACAATTCAAATATTTACTTTAAGTATTTTGATATTTGAAAATTATTTAGAAATAGAACATATTGCAATGATAGCTTTGACCTCGCTACCAATTACATTAATATTTAGCTTGGATGCAACAGGAATGTTTTTGTGTGTTGCTGAAGTACAAAATGAAGTGTTTGCCACCTCAAAAATCACTGCAAAAATCTGGTATTCAAGATGAAATATATTTCCTAAGGATTCTGCTCTTTGCTTCTCAGTATCCCTCTTTCTGAATAAAGTCTAGCTAAAATGAGAACAATATTTTTAATTAAATACACCGAAAGGGCTTAAACTAATTTTAGAACAAAATCTTAGAAGAGGGACATATAATACAGAGATTATTTAAAGATATTGGTTAACCTCTGATGTCTCTTTTACTTAATCTGGAGTAAGGATTAAAGGGATTTTATGGGGAAAGTACAGTATCACAGCCTCTCCTTTAAAATGTGCCTTAAGCTGAGATAATTGGAAATCTTCAAGCACCCTAAACAGAGCTAAATCTGATACATAACATGAGGGGCATCGCTCCCCACCTCCTGGATCAGTCATTCCCATTTCTGCACTGCTCACTCTAGAGGACCAGATGTAAGTATGCTTTGTCTCAAATATTCTGAGTATTGCTGCAGGAACAGAGATCAGAGGAGATGGTCCCATGGATGTGGGGCAGTGCTGTTCTAGCAAGCTTCCTGCTCTGCCTTAAAACTTGTGCTCAAGCCCATCCTGCCTCTCTCAACTCACCTCCTGGAGAAGAGTTGGATGTGCCTGCATGAACAAAACAGCATGAAAA
Source organism: Geospiza fortis (assembly GCF_000277835.1). NCBI lineage: Eukaryota > Metazoa > Chordata > Aves > Passeriformes > Thraupidae > Geospiza > Geospiza fortis. The sequence goes on from NW_005054306.1 coordinate 6,222,296, forward strand.
ATCTAGTTTGCATAAGAGATGTGCACCTTTTAATGATAAAAGGGAGCAGACTGGGAGCCCTCTCTCTTTTCAATAGCTCTCTTTCTTCTCTCTTTTTCTTTGTCTCCCAACCCCAGCTCCAGAGGGTCCATGTAGTAGGAACAATGCAGGATCTACGGATTGGTGGTATATTTTTTTTCCTTCCTTTAATTAGCCTGGGCAAAGCACAGCTATCATATTCTACCTCACAATTTTGTTGTATGAAGGTGTCTTGAGGCTTGTGAGCCAGCACCTTTTGATGAGTTTGTTGTGAGAACTGAGAACTTAATGAGGTGCACTGTACCATATTAAGGGCTTGGTAGCCAACGCTTTTTCAGTCTATATAGTGACCTGTTTGCTGGATTCATGTTGTGATTGTATAATAAAAACACAAGCATTCTGACACGTGGTCCACTGACTTTGCTCAGCCTGATGAGAATTTACAATGAACATCACAACCCTACTGACTGGTGGTGACACTCATTACTGCAGTCCATGAGCTCTGGACACTTGAGGGTGAGGCCAAGAAGCGAGTCAAACCTCCAGAGGCACAGGCTAGGATCCAGTAGTTCATCTTGCCTTTTGATCTTGTCTGATGTCTCCACATCAGAGGGGAAAAAAGAATGTTTTGTTAAAATAAAAGGTCTTAGGCAGTGTCAGATCATGTGAATTTCTGATTACACAACCAGAGGAGAGTACTTCATTCAGTACCAATAACCTTTTAGGAAAGTATAATCACATAACATCAGTGTGGGCTCTGGCATTAGGAAAATACATTGGGGTGTCTTTTAGTGAGAAAGTCCCATAAAACACATACTCTTTTGTACATCATTTTTATATTTGCTTCATTTTTATTTTAAAAACAAGTTATGCTACATATGAAGGTATTGGGAAAGATAACATTCTTTAAATAATGTAATCAATGAATAAGTCCTTCCTTTATCTGATTACATCTCTTCTAATCTTATTTAAATACATTAGCTGCTCAATTATGATGAACTAGAAATGTTCCACCCTCTGGTACTTTTTTAATCTAAATATTAAATTTCTGAATTGTCCCATTCAAGATCCTAATGGATTTTGCATTAATTGTTCTTAAAATTATAGTTGACTTCCCAAATAACAGCGGGTTCTAACCTTATTGTAAGAACTGGTTTGCAAGGGAGACTATATAGTCCTTAGTCCCTCATTGGTGCTGGTGAGTGCTGCGCATGCTGCAGGAATATCAAATGTAGCTGAGGCTTCTCAGGGCATTCATCTCTCCCTAATTCATGTCCAAACATTGACTACCTGTCTATAGTTTCTGTAGCTGGCAATAGCCACCTCTTTCTGACAAATGTATGGATGATCCTATTTTTTAATTCATACTTAATTCCTGATTAAGTTTTCCTGCTGTTCCATTTTGTCTAAAAACCTACCATAGATATAAACCTCAGCTGGAAGAGAATTATCCAAATTTTCTTGACACATTCAGCTGTTTTCAGCACAGAAATGGTATATGTGAATCACAAGTTACTTACTTATATTTTAAGGACGCAGAAGTGCAAAAAGACATTTTTTTCTGATTCTACAGCATATAGCACTATATGTTCAGGTATTTGAGTAGACCTGTTTTATGTTATTATTGCTGAGTAAGAAATATTAATATTATCTTGGGATTGTTTAAGTGTTCTAGCATTCTTTCAGAAGGCTCTGCATGTTGCTGTGTGTGCATACATACACACCAAGGATAAAAAAAGAGGAGGAGAGAGAAAAATAATGCAAGTGCTATCAGGAAAATAAAAATAATGATAATGAAAACATCTTGTCTGGTAAAACTAATAATTAGAAGCTAAAACATAGTAGTACCTGGTTTGAGTGTCTGGAAGCTAGTTTTCAGCAGAAATGTTTCATTTCAGTTCCTATTTCAGCTGCAGTATAGAGATGTTCTCTTTAGCTCTGTTCTCCATTAAAGATTACAACTAAATTCCCATAAAGGAGGCAGCTCTTTAAAGGTGGACTATTCACTTGTTTATACCTATTCTTTTTGCCATTTTTCCTTGTTTGTGTTTCACATTGAAAAAATAGACTCAGGCTAAGAAACACACAAACAGACCAAGAGAATTGGACAGAATGAAATAGTAGGCAGTTTTACTGTAAAGCAGAGAGCAGAAAGATATCATTTTTTCTGCCTCCTCTGTTCCTTTGAAATGGTTCTCCAAAATGGCTTTCCTGAAGTCATTTTTTTCTTTAGAGCTATAACTGTGGGTATTCTGTCAGCTTCCCCTTTCTTTTGTACAGGTTTATAGCTCTCTATAAGCAGAATGCTAAAAGCAAGTACAGTAAAATGTCAGGGCTGCAGTCATTCCATAGCTACGGCAAGTTGCCAGGTTATTTACACATAACTCTGAGTATTTGCTTGCTAACACGGAAAAATTCGTCCTTCCATGCCTTTAAAAACATGAGCAGTTGCAATATAGAGATATAAATGGATGAAAATAATATAATTCAGTGACTATCCTTTATCTAAATTAGAGATGCTAATGATTTTTTTCAGAATATGGTTTTTGGAAGACTTTCTATATGTGTTCATAATATAATATTAAAATACCATAATTCAGTTGTGTTTTCTCTTCCAGATAGCAAATGAAAGATTATCTCTTCACATTAGAATACCCTAAAACAGGGTATTATGTGAATTGATGAAAAAGGTTTTATGAACCTGAGCTTTACAGAATATATCCTCTAAAAACATCACTTGTCTGAGACACCAGATAAACATCACATATCCTTCCCCAGCCAGTATGGGAGCACAGGTCTGTCTTGTTCAGAAATAGAGACTTCTTAGCTCAGGTGGGGGCCAGCAGTCACACAGCTCTGACTCATTGTCATCTTTATGTGATAGCTCAACAATGCTTAAAAATTGGTGATTCATATCATGTGGACAATAATTACTTGTGAAATATTCTGCTCAGGTCAAAATGACTAAAGTCATAAGTCTAGATATATTGAGATGTAGATCAGCAAAACTGATTAACTGGAAACTCCATTCAGAAGAAAAATAAAGTAGTTCTGTTTCAAGCAAATAACCAATATTCCAAGCTCATCTGATAGCATTATAATAAATGGTTAAAAGCCCAAGTAGTTAACATTTCTCTCCCTGTCTGAACAGGTAGAAAATTAATCCAAGTGCCTCTCTGAAAATGTCTTGTTCCCAGTACATAAAATTCAACATGGAGATTGTAGGCACAATATCTCATTAAATAAAAGTATAGAATAAATATCTTGAAAATTCTTGAATGAAATCAGAGGTTATAAAAATGATGCTATTGTAATGTAATTGTACTTTTCTAATGTCATAGTCACATCATAAACTGCACAATAAGCTGATGTTTCATTGTACAAGCACTGCACAAAACAGTGTTGAGCCATGATTACCTCAGCTCTGCCAGAGCACAGGCAGACCTGTGTTTAAGCAATCTTTCTCTCAACACATTTTCTCTTATTTATGCTCCCTAGTAATACCTACCTGAGAATGCAGTAATTACCTTAACGTTTGAGGAATTTTTGAGGGATTATGGTGATATACCAGTGTATACCTGACAACCAGGCTCAAAATATATTCAAGCACTGGCCTGTGTAATTAGAAAGAAGAAAGACAAAAGGATAACCAGTTTTTAGAAATGGCTTCATTTGAGCCAACTTGTACCGGAGCTCACACAGCAATGCTGCTGCTCTGGTGAGGAGAGGGTCACACAGACAGGCAGCTGGCAGGAGCTGTAGGTATCACAGCCCCAGCCAGAAGGTTTGGCTGCAAGTGCTAGGTCTGGTGCTTGCCCCTCCTCAGTTCACATGTTCAATCCTCCTCCTGCAGCTAAGACTCTCCAGTCAGAGCTTTCCAACCCTGGAGCTTAAATTTAGTTCCCAAGTCATCTCTAGGCTTTTATATGATTAACAAAAGTGCTGAAGCCTGAGAGTTGCTGCTATAATCAGGTCAATTCCTGCTTCCTGATGCTGCTAAATCACAGTAAATATCCCTTTTGCCAAAACATTTTTGCTGACAGCAAGTGATGGGAAGAAGGAATACGCTTATTTATATTCCACCTTCTCCCCTTACATGTACATAATGCACTTAATCATAAGCAGCACTCCATTATTTCTCTGCTAATCCTTCTCTGGGAGCTACACAGGGCAGACCCACAAGCAACTAGATGCCTCTGAGATGGACAATATGGTCTTGTGCTTGGACGGCAATTTTTTATTCCTCTTGTGTTACATCACCTTTCACGACTTCAGCTAGTGCACGTTGACAAAGCATAAGGGTCTGTGTCTATTGCTTGTCTCCGTTATCCATTCAATGGCTCAACCTGTCCTCTCAGACAGGCATAATTGCAGGAATACAGCTGCACTGTAACACTATAACCCTTACTTGTAGAATTTGCTTCTTGATCAGTAAAATATATCATTAAATCCATTTACACATCCTCCAGAATAACTTTGACTTCATTTCTCTTCAAAATATGTTCTATATTCTTGTGCAAATTGTACAATAAAAAGTGCAATTATCATTAAACAAATAAAATCAGCAGCATATTACTTTAAGTAGATCAACTCTCTTTAGAAAAATAATCTTTAGAAAAGTTTGTCATTATGTTAAACAATTGTATGTGAGAGACTGCAATGAAAATATGAAAGCTCATCTATGTAAAAAAAATCCTGCAATGTTTAAGTTTTCTCAAAACCTGTTAGGCAGTCAAATAGTTCCCTTGGCACTTGTCAAGAAAACAAATATTATATTTCGCAATTGTAATTTCTATAATAAGAATGAAAATAAAAAGGAGAAAAGCATATTGACATCTTTGCAATGAATGAGATCGTGTTCTCTCTCTTTTTCCTGGTAATTTGAGAAATTACAATATTTAACTTAGAGACTTGAAAGAAAATTGCTTCTTGCAAGTTCAAAAATTGACAAGATTCCAACTGTTGCCATTTCAATGGTGTTTCTTTAGTTCTACATATCTAAGAGAATAGGGCAAGGAAAATTCCTGTTTCTCCTTTTATGTATTAAATTTTCAGATCAAGGTATGAGCTTGGATACTTTCCAGTATAAGAGGAAAAAAAAAGAAAAAAAAGGAGGAGATATAAAATTTTTAAAATATCAATTCTTCGCAAGAACAAATATTACTGGCAATTCTATTAATCACATCTTATTTGATTCACTCGTGTCTAATTCAAGCTGAGGGGAATGGGATGCATCTCAACAGCCCCATTTGGGAACACTGATGCTGTCAAGGTTGACACCATCAGAATATTTTCCTTACCTTATGGGAATCAACATTTATTTTCTTTTTCAAATGGCATTTAATGCTGACAAATGGAGCCTACATATCATTCTGGAGATGCAAGGTTTGATTTAAAGCCTGTGTGGGGCCTTTTTATCAGGCTTGGTGTGCTTTGGTTGGATCAGGCCCCAGGTCTTTCAGTTACCTCTGGTCGAAGAGAATATGGCAGGGGGGTTTTC
>NW_005054306.1:6227823-6253041 GCF_000277835.1 Geospiza fortis
GGGAGGGGAAGCTGTGTTCTGCCTTTGGGCTGACCTTGACAATTGATATGCTCTTTTCAGGGACAAAGCAAAAATGCACAGGACACTTAATATTCCTTGGAAGCCCCCAGTTTCAAGCTGAATAATAGATCTCAGATGTGTACATTCAAAAGAGTTGCCCACATCTCCCTTATTCTGAAGAGAGTTTTTTCAGAACAAAGCAAAATATATTAGTTGGTTAGCTTGAGGTAGACTTAAACAAAAACAGGAAAATTGAGTCTACTTTTATGTATCTTTTTGACTCTTTTGTTGGTGCTTCTCTCACCTCCCAATGTATTCCACAACATTTCTCATTACCCACAACAAAAATGTTTAATGTCAGGTTTTGTTACATTTGTTCTCACTATTGTCCAGTAGTACAAAAAAAAAATCTTTTCTTCTTAGTATCTTTTGTATGTCTGAGAAAATTCATGTCAGACATTGAAAATATCTGTATCTCTACCAAACAAATCATATAAATTTCTTCTGTCTCAAAACATCATAGCAGCTTTGTATCCACTGGATAAAAGCACAGTTAAGGAAATTGAATATAGCTTCAAGCAACCAACAGAGAAATTTGCAACCTGGTCTATAGGGACTGATAATCTATAAATTGAAGGTTTACACCTAAGTTTCTAAATGGGTAAGATGTGGGGCAGGAAGGGATCCAGGGTTTGAGTTACTGACAAATCTGCTCCACTGTCCCAGAGACACTAACATCACAGAGTGGTTGATGCAGCAGGATCAACTAGCAGGATTCCCACTTCATTGCCGGGAATGCAGTGCAGCACCATGGGGATTTTTCCCACCACACCTATTTGATGCAATGCAAGAAGGAGAAAAAGAACCTTGTAGTGACAGCATTATTGTTTTAGCCTGAAATATCATGAAGTACAGTGGCAGTTGCACATGACACAGAAAAAGCATAATCTAAGACACAGCAGGTACAGCTAGAGCTTTGTTAAACAATCTAATTTCTTTTCCAGACTGATGAGCTTTCCACCATATACCAACCTTAGAAGATAAAATATTACTATTTAAAATAGAAGCAGTAAGAGCATATGTCATGCACAACAGAAATTTCAGGACTTGAGCATGTATAGCCATGAATAAGAAAAAAAATATCAGCTGGGATTGTCCATGATTGTATTTTGCACCTAAAATAGCTCTGAAAATATCATCTGCACATAATAACTCATGAATAAAATAAAATTTTAGATGTTAGCAGCTACATCATCACCAAAAAAGTAATTCTAATTCTTTTTACATTGTTTGAATAGGATTTTGATCAACTTGATCTGTTAGAAGGTGTCCCTGCCCATAGCAGGGGGGGCAGAACTAGATGATCTTTATGGTCCTTTTCAACAAAAAACATGTGATTCTATGTGTATCTGTGATTCTATGATTCTGTGATAATTTTACAGAGCACATTTGTTATGGTTCTCCTCCATTTACAAGAAAATGTTTGTTTTATGATTTATTTCACTTTGCTTTTTCTTAAATCCTGGGCAATTTTGACCAACACCATAATTACCAGTGATGTTTAACAAAAAATTTTTCTGACAATGTAGATCACTCTGAACATATCATCTGTTTTTCCTCATGTACAGCCATTCTAGTCACCCCGTGGAATATTGAGCCACATGCCATGGCTCCTGTTTTTTGAGTCTTCCCTGCTGACCATGACCACTACTGAGAAAAGAAATAAGATAATAGAAAAATGTAGCAGTGAATATATGGACTCTTTATTGTGGGAATGTCATGGTTTAGGAATGGTTTCCCCAATATAACTCCCACTCTTTTAAGTGCAACTTATATTGGGGAAACCATTCCTAAACCACAAGCCACTCCCCTGCCCTCTCTAATGAGAGACAAAAGTGGAGGTCATGGGTTGAGATAAGAACAATTTACTGGAAACAGCAACAAGATACGAAAATGAACAGTAACAGCAAAAATGCCAAAAGCAAGAACAAAGATAGGATGATTTACATGGAAAACGCTCACCAAGCCCAGGACAACGGAAAAACAATGACTGACAGATTTTCAGTCTGCTGCATTTTCCCACAACAGGAAAAGAGTTGTCTTTTCTTCCAGGAGGTGAGAGAGAGGGAGTCCCTTTCTCTCATCTCTGGCAATGAAGTAAGATTGGGGTCTTGGCCATAACAACATGGCTCCAGGCCCTGCCCCTGCATGGTTACTGCAAAAAATTAACCCTTTTCTTGGCTAATATATTTCTATGGACATACGATACATATGGACAGCTTTAGAGGTTCAACTAATTTTTCATCTGTGGAGGGAATGAAGGCAATGGAAGAAGACCTACATCAAACTGCTGGGGCATTCAGTGAACTTTGGCAAGCAGAGCCCACAGAAAACCCCAGCCTTAGTTTGTAAGCTGATTGCTATTCACCCAACAGAGGCACTCGTTGCAGAAGTCACAGCCCTGTGAACAATGTGGTACATTAGAGCTAAATTATGCACCAACACCCTGATTTATGGCTAAGAACTGTACTAAATTAAGTAGAAATTCTAAATTAAGGAGAAAATCGGAAATTAAAAGGCAAGGCTAATTTATTAGGAAATCATTTGCTAATCGCCAGTATTATGGAAATAGATCTAAAAATAAAGCCCCAATGGAAAAATATATAACTAATGTGCAGGATTTTTGAAATGCAAGAACTCTTGGAAAGTTTAAGGACTCCCTAGGGCAGATGTACTTCCCCACCCCCAAATACTGGATAATAACTTAAACTTTTACAACTAAGATTTTGACAGAGCTGAATGTTAAGATCTTTGGAAACTAATGCAAAATCCTAATAAATCTTGGAATACTGAGGAAATTCCAGAGTAGTTGAAGTAAGCTAATTTTCTTCCAGTATTTTAAAAGGCTACATAGTGACTCAAGTAATTATAATCCTGTCATCATAGCATCATTTATAGGCAGAAAGATGGAACAATTGGTATGAAGCTTAATTAATTTAAAACTAAAATAGGATAATAATTTAATTTATATCAATCAGATCTTGTCAAAATAACATAATATAGGGGGTTTTTTTTAGATTTCTAAAGAGACTGATAAAAGCACTGGTTTTAATTTAATATGCTGCAGCAACAGTGTAATTTTACTTGGTACCCAAAATTAATATAATTTAAAAGTAATGGAGCATAGATTAAATAGTAAATGAAATAAGATCAGGCCAGCACATCTCTAAAAATAAGGATAGAAAGCTTATAACTTTTATAAAAGATTGATTCTCAATTCTAATTTTTATTTTTTAGCCATCTGAGAGAAACTATACCATTGTTTGTGGTCAAGTTGGCAAACAGCAATATTTGTATGTAAATAATAAAATCAGGCCACTGATATTGAAGAACGGAGATTTTGTAATAAATTCCTGTTTAAGCATATGTATCAATAAAAAAAATGCCAAGTTGTATAATTAGGAATAAGATTGCTAGCTCTACTTAAAGGTTTCTGAGAAATTTCAGTGTTTCTCAACAACAGACAAAATTTAAAGAGTAAAATATAAATTACTAATTCAGCACCTGAACACACAATCAGAATCATAAACCATGGAAATTAAGTTATACAATTTCCATTTCTGGCATCATGTCTTGTCTTTTGGCTACCTTTAGATTTGATATTGATAACTAAAGATGTGTGTTCATAAACTGGAGTTTTAGAGAAAAATCATAGAAAAGCCGGAATACCTGCAAACAAGTAATAATTATTTCATTTGTCAAATATTAATTTAGCAGCTGGTTGTATTATTGTCTATAGATATATACACAGATGGAGGCCAGGAAATGACTGTCTACTTCTTTTCCTGCTTACCATACCTGTTATATAAACCTCTCATGTCCACTCTTTGAAACAAGAGAAATCTATACTGGTTCCAAAAGACTTTTTCTAAAATAGTAAGAACTTTGAGTGTTGGATTCATGGCATGAAAAGATTAATATTTTCATGAATGATTTCTTTTGTATTCAGACTTTTTTTTAACAAAATATATGAAGTATTTCAGAGATTAATTTAGGAAATTTCAGTGATCTGGATGACATTGATGAAATCATGTTCACGGAGTTTAATGTTTCACTGTTAAAATCTATTAAATTAAATCTATAAAATCTGAGGAAGATGGCTTCTTATTGATCTTTCATTGTCTTGCTCTTTCCATATGGCTTGTGTGATTTAGTAGGCTTCTTGTGCATAAGAAGTTTTAACTTCTGGGTATGAAAAAACTTCACTAGCCCTAACATTCCTTCTTATAGTAAATAGTATTTTCTAAGAGCAAGCCCATTTTTCTAGAGAGAAATGGAGATATGATTTAACCATCTGGAAAAAGTACATTGCACTCATATGATCTACACAGCCTTTCTTCTGTTTTCTGTGGCCAATTCTAGGGTTATTTAGCTCTTATTTTTGTAATGGGAACTCTTAATAAACTTTCCATTTTCAAAGAGTAGTTATACTTTTCCAGTCCAGTTATTCTAATTTTGCTTTTCTTTTTTTCATTTTTTTTTCCTGAACTTTCTCTTACATTTAGAATTGTTCAGAACATAGTGAAGACAACAAGCTCTCAGAAATTGAAAGCTGCAATACACAGGAAACAAGATCACAGCTATTAGATTGTGACATCAATCACGTTTGCTAGTCTAGATAAAAGTAGCCAATAACAAGCAAAATGCATGCTCCATAACACAATTCATTAAAATTACAGCCAATTACATGGCATAATCATGCATAACATAACCTATAAACAAAACCATGCTGCAGTTGTGTGCAACTCTGGAAATACCATCCAGCCAATCATATACAGGTGGCTGGATACTCAGAGTAAAGGTACTGTCACTGAATATGGTCACAGATTAGAGAATCTCTCCCTTATTGCATGGCATGATGTCTCTGTGCTTATTTACTCTCTTTAGAGGAAAACTCCGAGAGGATCTTTGGGACAGACATACAAGCCCAAAGACTCTTGCACTGAGCAGGGATTCTGTTACCTTCAGAAGGAAAGCTGTGGTGGAGCAGCAGATTGCAGAACAGGATGCTTCCAGAAGCAGTTAACGTATAAAAGACTTTCATACAGGTGAATAACAACATCTTTCTTCTACAGGGGTATATCACTGGGGTAGAAAGATGGCTGTATTGGCAGGCAGGCTGCATCTTAAAGCAAAGATAGTTTGGATACTCTTCCAGGCCAAAAAAAATTCTATATGGGGCAGAAAAAGTGTAGTCATGGGATTGAGGAAAAATGAAATGCATGAAAAAACGTACTGAGGAAATGTGCTATACAGGTCACCTACAATAATCTGCAGACAAGTCCTGTGTAATTTAAGGGCAGATTTTCTAAACCAGAGGCATACTTGAACACATTTGTAAAGCTACTCATGTTTTGTAGAGATAACGAGACCAGGCAGATCAAGGTGATGTTTAAACTGTGTGTGTTTTCTTTCATATCCATTTTATCTGTACTTTCATTTGACTGGAGTAGCTCATTTCCCCAAAGTGAAAAATTAAGCATACTGTAGTGTTTATGCTACCCACAAAGTCAGGTTAGACAAAAATGACCCCTTAGAAGATGACCTTTCTTGGGCTAATATGTCAAAAAAGAAAATTGTATACACTAGAAATAGAATAACTAGAAACAGACTTGTCATTTTGATATATTTCTTAGAAATAAGAATCACAAAGTTCACTAGGAGTTGATAAAAATTGCTAGCAGGAAGAAAATTATTTATTCATATGTATTTGCTGGAAACAGGAAGGTGGCTTGCTAAATATGATCTTTGCAATCACAGAGGGAACTACAACTTTAAGTTTTTGGTTCTGCAGTTTAACATGTTACAAGAGTGGAAATGAAGCTTAGGTTGGCAGTGCAGCAAATCAGAATAAAAGTGATATGTTGGATGAGTTTTTATTTTCTGGGGAATAAATCCATATTGATTCACAAGATCTGCAAATACAAATCTGTTATTCAAGAACAGATCTCTTCCTTTTTAAAGAACAGGTCTACAAAAATACCCTAAGCATTAGCAAAGCACTTTAAACTCCAGCGTCTAAGTCATCTAAGAAGTTATCAAAACGCCTTTAGCATTTTCTAGTAGTGAATGGGAGAGCTCATTTGAGCAGTAGGTTCAGCTTTGAACAAGGGGTCAAGCTCAGCCACAAGATGTGAAATCAATTTGTAATAAATTTCCTCGAGAAATGGGCAATTTACTAAAGGGCACAAAACACCAACTTGTTAAGAAAAGCATTTTAAATATCCAGGGAAGGATCAATCCTGCCCATTCTGTGGGAGATGACATGTAGTACAAGGACACTAGGAAAAAGAAGAAGAGCAGTCAGCCAATATTTTGAAGTTGTTTGGCTGTTCTGAGTGTAAGGGATGAGGATGTAAAGCTAGAACAAAATGGACAAGATTATGCATTTTTCAAGGTGTCTGGCATCGTATGTCTTTTTCCTCTGTGAAGGCTGGCTGCCAGTCTGGTCTACAAGTGGTCAATTAAATTAGAAGACAGACTATTTAACAACACTGTTACTGCTTACAGAGTTCCTTCCCCGCATTTCCTGATGTAGGGACCACATAATCCATGACGTGCAATAATGGAATTGTTAATTGTCTAAATACATTACTGTGTAAGGTGTCCCCTTCTGTGTCTTCATGAGAGGACCTTAAAACACAGGACGTTGTTACTGACTTAACAGGGCTTAATTTATGGTCGCCAGTCATCTGTCTCTCCAAAATGCAAGGAAAAGTTTTCTAAGGGAGTATGAAGCAATGCTGCTACAAACACAAAAGGATTGTATAGTATTTGTTTACAATCCTTTAAAAAGCTTCATATTAAACTGAACTTTCCAAACAAATCAAGATGAGACTTGAAATAAAAAATCACTTCCAATGTTTTCAGAGGGTCTGTTTAACATTTTAGTAATTTTGATTATGCAGTTTCTAATTTAAGATTAAGTACTGTGTAGTCTGATGTGTATTTATTAGAAGCAAGATTGCCCCTCAAATAGACTTTACAAAACTAACTATACAAACCAATATAAACGCAACATGGTTCAAAGCCAATGTTCTATGTAGGAGTATTCTGTATTTCCTCTCCTGAAAAAGATGCTTTTACTGCATCATTCATAGAAGTTTTGGTTTATATCTTGATTACCATTACACTTACTTTTCCTTTAAATGTGGACTATATTTATTTATAGAATGAGAAGGTTTTAATTTTAAATTAAGTGTTTACTGAATTCTGAGGCCGAATGCCACCACTTGTCCATCTCTCACTTTTCTTCCTACAAAATTCTATTTCAAACAAAGGCATAGAAAATTACATTTCTTTATTATTTGTTTCAAGAATTGTAATTAATTCAGGAAAGTCTTTAATATTCCCCCTAATAATAATGAAGAGTATTACTCTTTAATCATTGTTTGATGGATTACAATCAGCATGTCTAGAAAACTTTCATGTTTATCTCCTAGTTAACTAGCAAGAAACAATTATTCAGTTTGTCCATTTTTAATAAATAAGCACTTATTTATTTAACAAGGAATGCTGTGAGAACTCAGAAGCTCACAAAAAAACATTCTCAGATCAGACAAACAGATCAATAACGCTACACCCTAAATTGCTTGGAGGTATGAGGGAGATGAAAGAAATTAAGCAAAGAGGTAATTAATAGGAATTTTTATTGCATTTGGTTCTCTTATACTGTGTAGAAAATATTTAAAGAATTCCTTCCCTTCTACAAACAGAGAATATAAATATTTTCATATTTCTTGTACCCGTGTATTAAATTTATTATCACTGCTCCCCTTCCACTTTTTTGTAGAGGCACAGGGTAAGACCTAGCATAAATTCCAGTTATATTTTATTGATTCCTCTCCACACAACAGCTTTGCAGAGACAAATAGAATGAGTCCAATCTAATGTAATGGAATAGAAAGTTTATTTCTAAAGTCAAATGGCTTCTTTTACCAGTTATGACAAAGAATCAGAAATAAAACCTCTAGCAGTTACTCATATACTGAGATTTTACTAACGGTCTTATTTTGTAAATCTTGGATCATTTACTTCTTATTTAACTCCATTAACTTTACAGTGTTGAGAAAAAAAAGTCAAAAGACATTTTAGATGTCTTTAGCTAAGACTTTGCACCTGATTTTTTAAAGGTTTTTAAATCTGTTGGAATTTTTTAAAATTTTTCACTTATTTTGTGGTATTTTTGGGGAATGCGTAATAGATGAGTAGACAGAAATTCAAAAAATAGAGTCAAGAAGCAATACTGTAGTTTGAGTGTATTTATGAAGATTGATCCAAGAGTACTTGACAAGATTCTTTCTCCTGACAAATGTCCTTCCATGTATTTCAGCAGAGATATTATAAAGAGAGCACTGTGAGGAGCAGCAGAAGGCAAGCCCTTGCTATAGAACTAGGACATACATGAAACTGATACAATCATCCATTTGCTGATAATCCCCTCTTTCTCATTCATTTAATTAATAAACTTTTCTATATACATGCTCTGCTGGTGTATTGTTTAACAGTTAGCAGGTATTGACCCTACATTAATCCATGTTTTGAAATATTGTGAGTGAACAGCTTGCATAAGTCACAGAATGATAGAGGTTTGAGGTTTTCTGGTCCAAGTCTCCATGCCCAGGGATGGTCAGCTTGGCAAGTTCGCGCAGGAATATGTTCTGTAAGTTTAAACTTAAGTTTTGAGTATCAATATGATTACAAACTCTATGGTGTCTCTGGAAAGCCTGCTCCAGCAGTTGATCACACTCACAGTAAAGTGTTTTTTTGTGTTCTGGTGACATTTCCTGTTTGGTTTTTGTTGCTGTGCCCAATGCCCAATCCTGTCAGTGGCAAGAAGCCACTGGCTTCTACCGAGTGTCTGGCTCCCTCTTCATTCCCTTCTTTTAGGGATTTATCTACTTCCCCTTACGCCTTTTTTCTCCAGGCTGAACAGTCCCAGCTGTCTCAGCCTCTCTTCACATGAAAGATGTTCCAGTTCTTTAAGAGGTGGGCGAGAAGATGACATCTCAATATTAGCAGTAGAAGAGCTGGATGCTGTATTTGTTTATTTGTTTTAAAAGATTGATTGAAAAGTCTTTTTCTTTCCAGTATTATGGATTAGAGAAGCCAAATGAAGCTCAAATTTGTTGTTTGTGCCTGCTGCTCTACTTTCTGTATTCTAACCAACATTTTTCCACTGCCCATGTTTATGTTCCTAGCAAGTGATTAAATGTTTTCAACAAAATATAAAGAGTGTATTTGTGTGCGCGATTTTTTTAGTAGATCTCAACCACTTTAGCTGCATTTTTGGCGAACTTCATTCACTTCATCTTCTTGGCATTTCATTATATTTTGTGTGATCACAAAATCAACTCTCCAGCAACAAAGCAAAATACGACTCTTTGAAATAAATGTTGTCATTAACAAGCCATGCCAGGCGCAGTGACAGATTTGCAGCTGTAATGAATAACATTTCCCGCAAAGATCTCCTGTCTGACAGAAAAGCTGTGACATTACTGCAGGCAACAGTGTTGGAAACTAAAAGATTGATTGATGCAAGTAGATAATTGAAAACTCAGCACTGTCACATGAATGCCAACCTAACAACCAAGCTACCACTCTACAACAACATTTATCATACAACAGCCTCTCCATGAGTAACACACACACAGAGAAAATATGGAATATTTCTACACGACCATGACTTACTGCTAATTTATCCTAACTGATTAATTAAGTCTTGATCTACTAAAACAAAAATCAGTTCAGTTACTTCTGGCATCTCAAGTTCCCAAATTCAGCTTAGACCTGTTGTCAAAAGCCAAGAATACTTGTAGGAATGAGGTGAGCAGCACTCTACCTTTGAGATGGTAAGCAATAACATCGTTGTCACGTCTGTGTTCCTGAAGTCAGATGCAATAATCCATATTTACTCTTGCCTAAATAAGTCCGTGACTGTCAGAGGTTCTGCAATTCTAAAAATTATGACTAATTAGTCCTTATGCAAAAATGTTTCATGCAAGGCATCTAAATGATTGGATGATGGTCTTATTATTTGTTTGAATGGATTTCAGAATACCCTCAAATATTGCACCATAACCATAGTTATTTTAGATTCCAAAATCATATTTGGACATGTCTTAAGGGTACTTAGGATAGTTTGCATTTTTTTGGTCATAAACTCACAACAGACATTTGCTCATTTAAGATGATTTTTCCTCTTTCACAGCTACAGTTAAAGAATATTTTTATTATATGGCTTTCTCTCAAGAAAACTTATAAGCCAAGTAATACCTAACATATACCATCCTTGGAATAACAGGTGTACAATGGATCTATATGAAGCCACTGGATCTAGTAGAATCACACTGATTTGCAAAATTAAACAGCAATTTACAAGTCCACCTACCCTTAACAAGTAACTGATGAAAATACAAGGACATTTAGAAAAAGACCACTGAGTATGTGGCATTAGCAAATTGTCACACAGGAACAGATCTGATTTTGTAAATGTCACCTGGTAGAACTACCTGGTTGAACTTTTACCTGGTGGAACTACCAGGTAAAGAGGACAGAAACTATACCTGTAAATCAGAAATAAATTAAAAAGAAACAGCATTTCTTTTTTTTTTTTCCTTTTTTATACTTTCACAGCAAATATTTTAATTAACACTAAGAAAAAAACCCTAAAAATTTCAACCTGTTATTTTTTTATATCAGAAAATATATGAAATTCCCCTAATAAAATGTGGCCTGAAATAATGCTCCAAATAAGTCATATAGTTTTTACTCTCCTACTGATGCTAAATGTAATATACTTTTCCCTTTGCCATGATTCTGTAATTTATTTACCACTAATCAACACACATGTCTGACAGGAACAGTCCGTGAGATGGGTTAAGTTGTCAGCCTCTGCTGAGAATCTAGCCTGTCTCTTTCTGCTTTTCTTTTACTGACTGTCTCTCTAGACATCTTTCCTCACGTCCCCCTCGGGCTTCTTTCAATCTCCATAATATTTCTTTTCTTTCTCTTCCTTCCATGAGCTTTGTTTCAAGTGTTCCAACAATCTGTTGACTGATTCCCGCAGTTCTTAAGCATTCATCACGTTCTAAAAAGCAGCTTTGGTTGACTTCACCAAGGGCAGCACAATTTTGCCTGTGGTTATTCACATTTCCTTACATCTCGCTTCCATTTCATTTCACTGACTGGAAATTTGATTCCATTTTTTTCTGCTCTGGCCTGGCTTCCTTCATTCCTATGATACTTTGCTGCTGTCTTTATCCTTTGTTGTTTTTCTGTCTCTCTTCTTTCCTACTGACAAAGTAACAGAAGAGTACTGAAATAAGAAGCAGTGTTTTGTTTGGGTAGAACCCCTAAAAGAGTGAGATAAATACTGTCTGGGCTTAAGAAAGAATAAAGAGTCATAGAGAAATTTCTTTCAATGAAATTTCTTACTTCCTAACTTTAAAAACAGTTAAGCTACTGAAACACTCAATGAAATGTTCAGTGTCCTTGTTTATTTTAAGGAGTTTTTAATTTTTATGCCTGTTTTGGCTCACTATCTTTCATTACAAGCAGGGAGTTACATTGCTATTCTCTTTGACTTTAGATTTCATTTCATTCAGTACATTTTACTTCATACTCAGCTGAAAACCCCTCTAAATTTAATACCAACTTTAATATTGGGAAACTAAATTAAAACATTTTAAATTATTTTAAAAAACCCACAAACAAACTTCCTTTTCTGATCAACTATTCATTTAGCTGTTTTATAATCTGATCAATTTATCTGAAGTTCCTATATGTCAGAAAACTGTCAGAAATTTATTGTATGAGCAATATATGTAAATTAATTCAGATTAAACTTAATAAATGGATCAAGGTGCTGTTGCAGGGCCCAGTGTCAGCTGGCTTTGATGCTTCCCTGGACACAGCTCCAGACTCCCTGTCTGGTCCTATTCTGCAACTGCAAACCTGCAGGTGGAGCAGGAGCCACCCTCCTGGGGCTGCCAGCTCCCAGCCTTGACCATCATGAGAGCGTCCATTTTCCAACCTGATAAGCACAGACTTATCTCCTTCGCCATGGCTGAGGTTCAGACTCTTGATGCTGCAGGGTCTCAGAGGACATCCATCTGCTACTCTTCCTCCTTATCTCTGATAAGGAGATCAGTGTGCTGGCCTCCTCCCATAATTTCTTTACCTGGTGGCAGAGGTCCCTCACCAGCTGTACTCAGTCACACAAATCTGCTGGGAAGGTAAATCAGACAGCAGCAACTGAGGCAAACTAGGCAATGCTACATCTTTTTCTCAGGAGAGGTTAAAAAAACTTGCCTTGAACTCTCCTCTCCCCTATAAAGACTCATTAATTGGACTCACTGAATGTGCTGTGGAATATCCTGTCTCTGAGCGTACTTTAATTTCTCCATTTCTATGCAAAAAAGTCTACAAATGGCAACAATACGTGAAACTAAGAACATGATTAGTAGTTTATATCTTTAAATAGGAGACTGCAAGTACAAGAATAGAATTCTACATGATTGCAATGAAATAATATGCATGCTGTATTTATAAATAGCGAATTGAATACAGAGTGGAATAGTCATTAGAAAAGCTCAATTCATGTTGTGTTCCTATAAAAGAGGCAAAGTATGAAAAGGTGAGAGTAGGAATCTCTTCTCTTTGCCTTCCCGCGAAGAGGCTGTCTTGACATCAGTCTTTGTATTTTCCTTTCACTGCAAGTGACTACCCAGATCTTCCACCATCTGCTCACGGCCAGCCCTCAAACTGGCAAAAAGCAGACAGCTTTTCTAGAACTAAACCATAAAATGCCAAATGCCATATGAGACATAAATCTCCTTTCTTAGAAAAAACATAAAACTCCTATATACCAAGCAAAGTAATACAATAAATAGATAGATAAATAAATAAATAAATAAACTACTCTGCAAGAAATTAACTCTTAATACCATTAAAGTAATGAGGCATAAGGTCAAAGGAAAGAAAACGAGATTTTAAATTAGTATTTTCACTGTGGTGATGGAACCACTGCTGAGACCCCTAATCCATTCATGCTGACAGACCCATTATCTGCAATTATTCTTTATTCAAGTGTAAACCACCATTATGCATGGAGCTGTTGCTACTGGAATAAAAATTTTTTAAAGCCCTATACTGTAAGTAGCAGCTGACTTCACCAAACTGCAGGGGCTTAATGTAAAAAAATATCCTTCCGTCTTCAATCATAACTTGAGTTTTATTGTGTCCTTTTGAGTAAATGAAAATAAAATACTGAAAGTCTCTGCTTGAATCTCAAACTTGTACCAGGGCTTAGGTTCAAAGTTTATCCACCTCTATCGTCTGTATCTCCATTCATGTATGTATCCATGTGTCTTCTGAAACATGTGTCCTCATGTGAGGCTCATCATTGAAAAGCAGTAAACAAAGATGGGTGTTGTGTTCTGCACTAGGCACAATACTTTTGAGTTTTCTTTTGAGAAGAGCTGGTGGTGTCAGCTTCCATCTTTCTCAAACAATTGCAGGTTGTTCCCCAGAATGAAAGTAGTGCTTCTTCAAATTTTCAGTAATCTTACTCCTTTCCAGTCTTGACCCTAAAAAGATTATCTAAAAATAGAGTGAAATAAAGAGGAATATTTTGCAAACCTAGGAGAGATTGAAGAAACTTGCTTTCAAAGAAACCATTGGCTCAAGTATCTAAAGCTATTGCCAAGAATAAGAAAATGTATTAAACTACAAATAAAAGGGGAAAAAAGAGACATTCTTTATTAAAAAAAAAAAAAAAGCCTGTGCTATGCCACTGTTCACATCAAGGTGTCTTCCAACATCTGGTCACAACATAAAACATGATTTAGCTGGACTGGAAAAACTAATAAGCTTATGCAAGCTTTCTCATTTCTGACTTCATTCCTGGGAAACAAATAAAAATAAGAAAATTAAGTATGTAGAGAATATAGAAATGTAGAATTGTTACCAGGGCTAAATAGATATAGACAGAATTATTGAAGATTAATAACAAGCATATTTGCTTGAAGGTGTAAAGTACACATAGAGAGAGAAATGTAAACTATGTCAGAAAAAATTCTCATACATAGCTGATACAGTTTTTTGATCTCATGATGAGTATTCTGGCCTGTATTCTGATCTGTCACAGCATCATTATTGCATTTCTAAATCTGAGCCCAAATCCTCTAATAACCTATTAGATATAGACTTCCTTCCTGACACCAGAGAGGTCCTGTCTGAGCACAACTAGTTCATATCATGGCCATTGTGCAGAGACATATTGCATAAAAACTAATATATGGGAAGAAGGATTATAGGCAACCCTGGAAAAGTAATAAACTGAAGAAATAACACTCTCTTTTCAAAACTCCAGCTTTATCATATGAAGTTCTTAACTATACAATCTGAAGATATCGCCTTTGTCTGATTTTTATCTCATTGAGTCTGCTTCAACCCTAAGGAGGCCAAGAGTGAGACAATCTCTTAATCTTTGTTTCTTTTGCCCAGTGGTAGCGTCCACAGCAAACACCCACTTCAGTCACAGAAAGGCACCAAGGTACCTCTGTAAGGAGGACAGGAGTCACACATGTGCATACAAGCTTGTCCCTCAGGTAGATTTGGTGGAATGATGTGGGCTTCATGTAAATGGCGTCTCTAAAGATCTTGACTTACATATGTTGAGAAGTCTGGTCTGAGCAGCTTAGTCATGTGCAGGCACATTTTTACCTACCCAGCAGAAACCCCATCCGAGTGTGCAAGGCGTTCAATTCCCTCAGTCGCATCCAAATACATTGGAGTCACTAAGGATTTTCAATGAAATAAGTAAGAATAATTTAACAAGCAAAGCAATATACACTTTTCTAATTATATATTTTAAAAAAGTGTTTTTGTGGAACTGAACTACTTCTAAAATGCTCTGTTACAAACTGAAGCTAATCATGGAAGATTTCAACCCTGATTTAAATCTAAGTTTAGCAGAATTAAAGTAAAGTAAATGTACGAGTTTGCACTGTAAACCATCATGCAGCCTGAACAGGCTGAATCTACAATTCCTCTGCCGAAAACATACTGTGAAACTAAGAGACCAGAAGGATAAAACAAAAGGAATTAGGTATCTTCCTATTTTTATACTTCTCAGACATTCTTTTCTTGAATATATAGCCCTGAGCATGACAGAGACATTTGGACTTTAATGTACATCTTAAAATTATTAATGGCACCTAGTTAAACTTCTTCATCATGCAAGGGTAATGGACAGTGGAAACAGGCAGGGTATTCTTATGGCATTCAGTATGATGGCTTTAAAATATCTACAAACACTGTGTTAAGCATGATTTCCGTTTAATTCTTGTAGGTCTGAATCTATCACACCCATCTCCCAAGAGCATTTGCTGCTGAGCAAATTGCTTGTAGTCTTCTCACTGAGAAAAAGAAAAGCCATTGTTATAGTAGCCACACTGACGTGAGATATAATTTTAAAGGGAAATATCTTGTCCAGGAGGTGCAGTTTGAATTCTTCAGTTTCATTTTTTTCTTACTTTTTCAGCTGATAAAAGCATTTCTGGGTGTGTTAAATGTAAACTGTTCAATAAAGAAATATGAAATTCAATTCCTTTGGATATAATATGATATGATTTCACAATTCTTTAAGCGATATGGAAAAGGTCAAACAAGCATGAATATTGTAAAGGTAAAATACCAGAAATAGGAATAATGACCAAAGGTAAAAACAGTAAAAAAAGGTAAAAGATGGGTAATTTATACAACAGATGTGAAATCGATTAGATTTACTGAGTAATTTATACATGCAGTTCTGCGAAAATCCAGAATAATAATTTCATGAACTTAAAAAATTCTTAGGACTTCATTCTGTGCCTTGCACCTTTCCCTTCCTATATTGAATGGGCAATAGAGAAATATACTTTTACACTGAGGAGTTATACTGGGGAAAAACAAAATAACATTTCAGAATATTAACTTCTTACAGGATTGTTTCTGGTAGAAGTGCTGCACTCTGGCCCTTGTGGGACCCATGGTCGAGGTTTGGACCCTACAAGGTGTAGCTTCACCCAAGAAGTGCTGGTGATTTTTGCTGGGAGGCATTCCAGTGAGAGCCTGATGAAGTCATCAAAGTAGTGTTTGTAACACACAGAGTGTAGAGCAAACAGAACAAAACTAAAGCAATGACAAGTTTGATGACAAATAATTATGTAACTTTCATATTTATTTTTCTTAGAGTCTTTTCTCTCTCCCATCATCTCTTTCATTCACTGTCACCAGTTGGGTATTTCCCAATCAATCAAAATCTCTGTATTGGCTTTGGTTTAGTGGTTTTCATTTTTTTTCTTGTAGTTTGGTTTGCTCTTCTTTTCCAAGAAATAGTCATATTAACCAATGTTGTTAGATTTGTCTCAAATATATTGTAGGAAAGAAGAAAACAGAAACTCATATTTCAAGGACTTAATATTTTAGAGATTTTATTCTCACAATGTAAACTGGGAATATTATGTTCTTAGGGAGCTGATTGCTCAGTATAGTAATTTATTACTTGCACATCTATGATTTATGGTGCCTTCTTATATCCACTGCTCTTTTATTACCAGTCATTCTCAGACAACAGCTTTTTCAAAGTGCTTTAAAGAAGCAGATTGTTTCCTGAAACACAGTCAGATGCAGAAGCTAGACAGGCAAACCTGGCCAAAATATTTTCCAATACTACGAATCTGAAGTATATGCAATTCCAAACCAATGTAGAGTTTACTGCAGATGATACTTGCATTAAAAAGGTGTGATTAGTCTGTGACAAGAGGTGAGTGAACTGAGTGATGCCCTAGGTGATGCTTTGGTGCAGAGTTAAAAAAAATTTCGTATCTGGTCTTCCCTGTGCAAAGGTTTCATTGCCTTGAAGCACTTGGGCTCTGGATGCCTTCAAGAACATCTCTCCCAGCAGCCACTGCTACACTCCCAAATTCTGCTGGGGCTGCCAAACTTCAGCTTTGCCTTCAGCTGTTTTTCACCTCATTCATGTGCCCTGCTGTAGCACAAAGCTCTGGAAGAGCACCAGCATGCTCTAAGCATCCTTCTAACTTCTTCTTGCTCAGCCCATCTACAAGGCTACTTGGAGTTTCCACTGCCTCTGCTGCTGTATCAGGGAAGAGGGCCTAGGGTGAACAATTCTCCTGCTTACTAGGCAGGAGGACAAAACTGCTGAAATTGAACATTTTTCCACATCAATGGCCCAGACTGACTGACAGCAAGAGAAAAGGGGAAGCAACTGTCTGCCAGTAACCTAAAAGAGCTGTTCCTAAACATCTGAAAAAAGTTTATTTTCCAAACATGGAAAAGCAACATGAAAAATGTTTACATTCCAAACATTGTAGACAGAAAAAAAAATTATTTTACATCACTGTGATAACTCAGGGGATTCCTCTGATAATAACATTTCTGATAACCTTCATACATTTATTGCTCATCCAACTTACCATAAATACACATTTTGTCTATGTAGCTTATGGAGCTTATGTAGAACATGATTAAGTGAGCTAAATACTGCTTGGCAAGTATTTGACTGACTCATCCTGTAGCTGGGATCTGATATCTTCTTTGAAGGAAAACACAGTCAATCAATTTCCTTGGCACCCTGCTTCATTCCTTTTCTCAACTTTTGTTTCAGTTTTTTCAGAAGTTGCAAGACAGTTGTTTAATGCCCAGAACAAAAGGGGAGAAAAAATCTTTTACATTTTTTTCCATTCCTTTTGGCCCCATAGGGAACAAAGAAGTCCTACAGGTAACCTTTGGAACCAATAGAAGCAGATACATAAAGTCAACTCACAGAGAGAAAATTACTCTCTCCCCTTAGAAAGTATGGAAGTCCTACTACATCTTCTTCAACAGCACACCCTGGAACATCCTGCCTTTTATGAGAGTACTATCTCACAAGCATTTACTTTCTGAAATTCTCTATTAACCTGGCTCTCTCTCCCTTGCTGCAGCTCATGCAGCAATTGCTATCTAATACTGAATAATTTTTCCAGTTACACATTTTCTCATTTGGAGTTATGTTCTGCTATAATCTGTGTTAGTTTCTGCAAGACACTGCTGTGCTAAATTGCAGCTCTGACACAGTCCCTTTCTTGCTACATGAAGGTCAAGAGCAGACTCATTTTTTTTTTCTAAATGACTCTACCTAATTGCTCTTCCCTTCCTCATTGATTCTGTGGGGGGTTTCCAATTACATCCTCTTATTATGGAGAAATGCAGAGGGTGACAGAGCCCAGCTTTGCAGGTATCTTCTGGATTAGTGGGTCCTCACTAGTCTACCTGGGACATAGCTTTCTGTGGTATAGCTCAGATTCAGTAGTCCATCTTAATATAAAGAGAATTCATCCTTACAATTCAGTTTCTTATGTTCTCTAATTCCTTTTCACCTTTTTTTAAACTGTCCTTGGAACAGGAAGAAGGGATGGCAGGGAGGCAAAGGTGCTATTTCTTAGATGATCATTGAAAACCTAGTGAAAAAATGAGAGCAAAAACGTGGATCAAGGCTCTGTTCACATAAATTTTAGGGTATTTTAAACAAAACACATTTCAGGCTTCATAATAGGATAGGTTTTTCTAATAAATAGAAACAAATTTAATTTACAGCAAGATCAGTGCTTTTGAGGCATTTTGATGTTTTGAGGCATTTTTTTCAATCATCTCCCTGCAAATTCATTTACTTTTCTGATGAAACAAAACAGGAAGTTGACACTCAGGGTTGCAGTTAATGATGGATACTCACTGCAGAGTCTTGGATTAGGGAAAAATCTGCAGTAAAACTCTCAAGAAATGTGGATGTCAGATTCTCGACAGCAGTGGTTTGCCTTCAGATCTATTTTGTGTTGTACCACCCAGCTTACTCATTCAGTCACAGATTTTCTGTGCTGCAGTCTAATACCACAGTTAAACTTAACTGTTAAAAACAGAAGAACTATGTGAACAAAGCTCACTGCATTGTTTCCATTGTGCTTTAAAATGTGCATAGCAGCATCTGATTAGAAAACGAGAAGAACTAAAATGGTGGAGTTAGAAAGTAAGGAATTGCAGTGTAACTCCACCTTTATGGCCCAGGCTGCTGTTTCTCCTTGTGCGGAGATCTGTAAGAGTTTTATTTGTGAAATAAAATTAGACCGAAAATGTCTAATAGTCTGTGTGAATGTGAAAGTACCTCAGGCTTTACAAGTAAAGGAGAGCAGGGGACAAAATGGAGCATTTGAACACAGAATTGTGTTGTAAGGAAAGAGCAAATGCTAACAAGCACTTTATATCTTTCATGAACTATCCAGTCCAAAATCAAAACCCCTTAAAATAAAAGCAGTGCTTTAATTTTAAAATGCTGCATTATTTTCTAGATCAGTAGTGCCCATTTACATTTGGCAGAAACACAGGAAGCAAAAATTGAAAACACAGATGTACAAAAAAGGTGGTTGGTGGTCCTTTTTCAGCTGAAAAGTGAGTTTAAGTTCCTACAACAATCAACTGTTCAATCACGTGAAACCTCTTTCATGCAGTAAAATCCTTATAAATGCAAATCCTAATCATAAAATCAGACAGTAGGAGTGACTGTCCCACAGGGTACTTTAAATACAGCTTTTAATAAATGCTATATCCAAATTGCCAAAACTGTAAGTCATTGTAGTGTCCCCACTGGTCTGACTTAAATAAATGGTCAACATCATGAATATTTCAACAGAGATTTATTTCTAAATCTTGCTCACTTTCTCTCTCCAGAGACTGACAAACAACACAACAAACAATTTTAGTGCAGAAATATTTTTGTGAGTAAATAAAGGAGTAAAGCCTAAGGATTCATAGCTGCTCTGTAGTAAAGGTGGAATTTCTTAAGGCCAAAGGATTAACACAAAAGCCCCAAAGATGAAGTCACACAAGGATTTGAAAAGGAGAGGGCTGCCATTTTCACTGTCTGGTACTGAGACAAGCTCTGTGCATGCCTGGTCCAATCTCCAGGTATTCTCTTTTGATTATTCTGACAACTAACTTATGGACATATTTTAAAGGCTGTGAAAACTATTGGAAAACTTTCTTACGGGTGAAGTCCCAAAGAGTGTTTACATTTTGAAGGGACTCCCTTCAAGCTATTAAGGAAATTTCTGTGATAGATTGGCTCAAATGCCTTGAAACTAGAAACTGTCACAAGGTAAACAGTGAAATTATATAATTGTTATAATATAGAACTAGTGTGTATCTTTTAAAAATTTGTTGCACTCATTTTAAAATAAATCTATTTAAAGCTATTTCTTTTTTATATGTTTCTTTTTCTTTAAACAGCAGTTAAGAAGCGCACCTAAAACTTCATGTGCAAACCTATGATGTAGATAGACTTTATGGCCTGAAGATCAATTGCCCTGATGCCAACTCCTCTACTCAGCCCAACAGGTCCCTGGCATTGCCTCTGTTAACCCTTGCCTACCAGGTTTGTGCCACTGTACATTTTTTGTTTATTATTTGCATCCTTACTTATTATTCCCTTTACAATTAATTTGTTTTCCTTGACTAGATAACCATAGGGAATCAGATGAGCTCACATTCCACATACCCTTACAGGAACCTCAGCAACTCATCCTCAGGGTAACTTGTGAGTTCTCAGATGGAGAACAGGCCAAGAGCAGAGCCTTCTCCTCCAGGTCTCCTCTTTTGCTTTGGTTAGGCAGAGCTCTGATCATGAGAAAACCTCCTTAGATAGTTTTGATATTTGACCCTTGAGACCAGTAATGACCACTGCACCAAAAGACACACGATCCCTTAGGCATGCTCACCAATTTTTCTATCTGCTCTTCCTGCCACTCTCTGATTGCTCTGCCTGCAATTAGAAACCTGGATGTTTGAAACCACATAAAAAGGCTAAGCATACACCACTGAAACCTGGCAAGAAGCTCTCACAGTGGGGTCTGGACAGGGAAAGAATTTTCAGTTCATCAGCAAAGAAGACAATAGGATCACTAGTTAAGAACATAATTAATGCTATAATTAAAATATAATTATTACAATTTTTTACTTTTAATTTACTTTTTAAATAATTATACTAGATTTCTAAATTGGCTGTTATGCAACAGAACCGAAGAAGATTAGTGTAGTTATCTAAAGAAGCCTACAGATCCTGTTTTGTTTCAGCTTTTCAACAAGGATAAATTTCAACTGTTTATAAGTGGTTGCATTCACTCTTCTTGTGAAGTACCATTTCATTAATAAAGGCTAGTATTTCAGGTTCAGACTTGTCAGAAATTCTGAAGACAGACTCAGCTCTATCACAGCCATTCCTGTTGAATTGGGCAACCCTCTGAGATGTCTTTTAATGAACTCTGTAGATGACACTACAGACTTTTAGGATTCCACATAGCTGCCAATTTTCAAGGTTAAAGGAACTTCATTTTAATGTTAAGGGGGTTTTACAAAGGCTTAATTTTTACTCAGTGCTTCAATTTAAAACAGCAGTCCTCATTTATCACTAATTACAGATTGTTCTGTTAATATTTTATGGCACTTAGAAGAATGATGCAGATACTGATTTTTTTAAGTGTAGTTATATTCATCTGTCACGTTATACTTTGATACTGATTTTGCAAGCACTTTAAAAAACCTAGCTTGGCTATGATCTTTCTTTTCTGTCTTCTTTTGCCCAACTGTTTTTGCTGTGTTTGTTTGCTTTTTCTGAAACTGAGCACATGCTTCAAGCTGTTGCCACAAAAGACAGAGGAATTGTAAACCATAATATACTTTGTTAGCACTGTACGTCAAAACCATTTTAACTGCTGTTGAGATTCCAAGTTATGCTATTAAATCTTAAAATTGTTGCATACATTTTATACTGTCTTGTCCTGTTTTGCTCTGTTTTATGGGGTTTTTTTCTGTTTGGTTGGTTGGTTTGGTGTGGGTTTTTTGTATAAGTTCTTGCTTCTCAAGTTAAAGAATATTTGAGAGAGATCAGGAGCCTTGCAGATTGCCTTTAGTTCTCAGGTCATTGTCACAAAGACTTCAAAGTTACTGTGGATATCTGGAACTGTAAATCTTGGCTGTTCTTGCAGAGTGTTTGTTATCTTTCAAAGTAACCTTTCAAAGTCATGATAGGATTATGTTTTAAGCATCCTTCTAAATTCTCATCAAGGTATTTTACAGTTTCATTAGGGAACCCAATATTACATTATATGCAGCACATACATGTTATCAGGGTGTTTGCATTGCTAAGTCTAAAAATCACAAAACTTTTAAATCAGCATTCTCCAGATTTTTTCAGTTAAGTTAAAATAGAGAGAGCAACTATTCTCTTTCTTTCTGTTAGGATTGCCAGATCCAGCAGACCGACAGAGGTGAGGTTGCTACAGCTCCATATCCCCAGGCCAAGACAGTATTGAGGCTGAACATGGATTCCCAAGAGGCTGACATACACATACAGGAATATACACAGGAGCAGCTAGCCTCACACAAAATGAAATATTCAGTGCTACCACAAACACAGACATCATCAATGGCTTCATCCCATTTCCCTCTCTGGTCAAAACCAGTGCAAAATGAGTAGTGAGAAGTGCCTACATCATCTTATCCCGACACACACATGCAAACAGGTTTCTCCAGCTTCTAGCCCAGACTCATGACCTTAACAGTAGCTGACCACCAGATCCCATGGTCTCTCCACTATCCAGCATGGCCCTTCTGGACACTCCGGTAGCTGTTACACAGACAGCTTTCTACAGTATCTGGGTCAGATATAGACCTGTTGGCTCTATGTAGAACTGAGTATTTGGCTCCCAAACCTCTTACCTAACTCACAGGTCAGCCTGTGTGATGCCTGTCAGTGGTCACACACTGTGTCTGGCACCCCATGGGTCCCTGAACCTGAATCCAGAGCATTCACAGTTCTCCACAAGCTGAAACTTCTCCATTGGCCACACTCAGATCCCCTTACACAGACACAGACACAGACACACAGACACACAGACACACAGACACACAGACACACACACACACACACACACGCACATGCATGAAGAGTCCCTCATCCAGGCAAACTGGTAGAAATTAAGTTCAATGAGAAGCCAGGACCAACTGCAGGCACCAGGCACAGGGTGCAGCTTTTCTATACAGAGAAGTATATAACTTTGTTATCTGTTTACACCAACAACTTTCTGTTATATCCTGTTCTCTCTATTTTGCCTAATTTTTTCCTTCTCAGTCAACTCTGATCCCTTCATTCCTCAGCTTTGTAATCTGCCTAAAAATGCCATAATTATTGTACAATCCCCAAATGCTTTCCCTCAAATGAGCCTGTATGACCAGCAGTGACACAATCACACACACCTCTTGCCCACTGTGTTGGTAATCTCAGGACAGCCTCTCCTAGTGGCTCACAATGATGAGTACCATTCCAGATTCAGGGGGCTTATGTTGTCCTGGGATGTCCTGGAGGGCCAGGGCATGGGCTTGTGTCTCTGCCTGGGATGTTGAGGTTTCCCTGCTTGGCACTTCCTGTCTGGAGAGACTGGGTCAAGTGTCACTCATAGCTTCGAGAAAAGCAAGAAAACAATATAGGAAACTGTAGGGCAAGAGCTTCATTTCAGTCCCTGGGAACATGAGGGTGCAAATAACTATGGAAACTACAATATATGAAGAATAAGGAAGTGATGAGGAGTAGTTGACAATCATGTATAAATGGGAAAATTTGCTTGGCCTACTTGACAACCTTCTACAATGATGGGAAGAGCTTGGTGGATTAAGAGAGAGCAATGGTGCTTCCATTTGTTTTAGTAAGGCTTCCAACACTATTTCTCATAACATCCTCACAGACAAACTAATTAACCTAATGAAATCTAGATGGTTAAGTAGGCTAGACCAGACTGATGTCTCAGTGGTGGACAGTGGGCCCAGAAGGTGGTGATCAGAGGCAAAAGTGGTGTACATAGGTCTGTGTCTAATCCTATTTAAACTCCTCATTAATGATTTCAATTTGACTCAATGACTTTGGAGGTCTTTTCCAACTTTAATGATTCTATGATTTGGATTAAGAGGCATGTCACAATGAGAGCAAGTTTTCCTGTGTTACAAAACTGGGAGGTGTGACTGATATGCCACAGGCTGCAAAATTGGGCAGACAGGAACCTCATGAATTTCATCAAGGGAAAATACAAAGTCCTCACCTGAGCAGCAAAAATCCCATGCTCCAACACATATTTAGAGCTCCCCAGATGGAAAGCCACTGAAAAGCACCTTGGCATCATGGAGGACACCATGTCAAACATGTACCAAAAATAAAGCCTCATGTCAAAGAAAACCCAAATCATCTTGGGCTGCGTTGGGAAAAATGTTACCAGCAGGTCGAGGGAGGGTGTTTCTACTGAGCATTGGTGGGACAATACCTGAGGTGCTGAGCCCAGTTCTGGACTTCCCTGTACAAGAAAGACATGGACATACTAAAGTGAGTCTAGCAAAGAGCCACAAAGATTATTAAGTGTCTGGAATATCTCTTATTGGAAACACTAAGACAGCAAGGACTGATCAACATGGGAATGTGGAGATTCAGAGGGGATTTATCAATCTGTTGCTGGGAGGGAAGGAAGAAGAGTAGCCAGACTATTCTTTGTAGTGTCTGTTGGCAGTGCAAAAGGAAATGGGCACAGACTCTATCTGCACACAAGAGAATACTTTTTACTGTGAAGGTGGTCAAACACTGGAAGTGGTTTCTCAGAGAGATTAAGGGTTCTCTCTCCATCAAGGCATTCAATACCCAGCTGGAAATGGTCATAGACAATCTTGTCTAGTTAGCCCAATCTGAGCAGGTATTGAACTAGGTCTCAAGTCCCTTTCAACCTGAATGATTCTGTGATTTTGTAGGATGAGTCTTTATTCACAAAATCTAACACTTTTAAATTAAAATGTCCAAGTTGTTAATGGAGAAAAGTGATACACTTCTCAAAATTCTCTTTTCATTATCCTGGGAACATACAATTTTAAATATCATGATACATTCACAATGCAGGCACGTTTACAGTACTACTGAGATGTACAAAATTGGCGTATTTTTGACTTTCAGTCACTACAGATTTTTCTTGGAATCTACATTATCTGTGTGGATTCAGAGTTGTATAGTTGGACAATTTTTAGGGAAAG
>NW_005054306.1:6253051-6263057 GCF_000277835.1 Geospiza fortis
GGAAAGAATATATGGTTGAATTGAAGTGAAAAATAAGAAAAGGTGACAGAATACTTTGGAGAATTGTAAATTTACCTGACATCTGTCCAGAATCACCAAAGCAGGAAAGAAAAGGAAAGCAGGCACACAAAGGATTGAAGAGGGGAAATTCTTACTTAGCTGCTTCATGCTAGAAACATCCAAAAAATACTCCAAGTTGCTATTCTTGATTTTAAAAAATCTGAAAGTATTACAGCTTTCATTATATTATTAGCTAATTTCAACTGATTTATAAAGCAACTTTTTTCTTTTGCAATCAGTCTGATTCAGTGTGAACTCTGTGCCATATTCTGCTTGGTGAAGTCAAGATAAATGCATGACCACAATATATTAGCTGAAATGTTTCAGCCTAATGGATGTATAATCCATGAACCAAATATCTTTGAGATATCATGATCTTAGAAGAGTTAGATATTAATGGCACCAAGGGAGCTATTATGATCTAGTTTGCTAAAAAGAGCATTCTGATTAATCAGATTCAGAGCCATTGTACTGTAGAGAGTGACTTATACTTGTGCTAATATGACAGTTGAACTCCCTTCACATAAAGTTGACTTGAAATGCTGTGGAGGTGTATTAAAGGAGACTTCAGATATATAAGCACAGAGAGGATGGTTGCATACTTGGTGTTTTTTAGTTAAAATCAATTTGACTGGAGGATAAAATCTGAGCATGAGACATTATAATTCAATTATTATTTTGACTTCTTTTATTCCTTTACTTACTGTTTTAAGCCACGGTTTGAGAAGTACTTAATTTTTTTGCAGCGAGGTTACATTTTATAGAAAACACTATAGATTAAAAAATCATATCATGCATTTAATAACTGATTTGCAAACAAAGACATGCCTTTTATAAAACTCCTTGCATTACATCAACAAGAGACTGATTTCTGCAAAAGGGCTATAAAACCCTGCAATTATAATCAGGTTAAGAATGATGTTCCCATTTAATTACAAATCTTCATTAGAGTCTTCTATGCTAAGTTCTCTTTAATATTAAGATTAAATAATGAGCTCTATAAAAGCTATCCAGTTTGCCTGACCTTTATATAACACTGGGTTAGATATCAGCATACTGTGAAAGTGCCTTTTATGAGTCTGTTAGTTCAATCTGTGTATCAACTGTATTTGAATTCCATTAATGCATCTGCTGCTGGAATGCAATCTAATAAAATAAAAGATGAGCAGAGAATGGTAAGAACCCAATTTTCTCAGTCTTTTGACCTAGAAAAGTATCCTAGGGGAAGGCCACTAAGTAAATTAGGGAATTTTCAGACATATGCCTGTGTCTAGTCGGAGATGCTTGAATTTTACACAAAGTATGGAAGTAATGCAGAGATGTATAATCCATCTATAACAATTCTCTTTAAAATTAAAGACTATTCTTAATCTTCTTAAACTCATTGGTTAAATTTTAAGATTCATAAATTTATACATTTTATGAAACTAAAAATGTTAATACAGTAATTTGTCTACTGGGAAAAAAAAAAAAGGTAACTGATTTTTTTATGAGCGTTCATAAAGTAAGGGGTAAAAAAACCCATTGGGAAAAGTCATGCTTGAGTTGTGATGATTTTCACAACCATTTCAATGACAAAGTTTAGCTTGCAAAAATGAATTTCAAGGTCATAGGCAGGTAAATTCTGGCAACAAAGTTTAAAACAAGTTCACATGAGATCTGACTGAAAATTGTCAATGTTTCATAACACAGAAATATAATTAGCATTGAATAGCAAATGCAATTACAATGTTTTTAACTTCAAAATGTAGTGCCATAACATAATCTCAAGTTGTTCTTTTCAAATGTGACTACCAGCTACTCTGGGGATTAAGATTGTTCCTGCTCATTTTCTTATGATTCTTTCGTCTTGGCCTCTTTCTTCATCAAAAAGAAACAGTGATTAAGTATACTCAGTAATTCCAGCCAGCAAATAGGAAGAGCAACTCAAGTCACTGAGCTGCATTTCCCATTAAGTATCATTCAAGTATACTCAAAACTGCAACAGTTCTGTTTTCCCTGCTCATTTTCAGCAGAACTTAAAATATTTAGTTTAAATGTGTTCAGCATTTTCAACAGCAACAACAACAGCAACAACTATAACAACAAAAAAGAATGCTTCTTCCCAACAACTGTAATAATAATTTTTAAAAAAAGCAAATAAGCTCATTTGGTTAACACAGATATTTTAGCCACAGCAGTATAAACTTGATATGAAAAGACTGGGATTCATGAAGCCCTACTGTAGAATTTTTTTTCTTGTAATTCTTTATTACAGAAGACTGAAAATGGCCCAAAACACAAACTGCCAAATGAGGGTTTGTAAAAAAGCAGATCTGGCATCAGAAAAAATAAAAATGTTCTTCCCAGCCATTTAATATTGATTCAAAAACACCAAAATACGAAAAATTAAACTTTTTCATGATGACAACTTGTCCCAGACCCTTACTGAGGCATAGAATATTCACTATAACTAAACCTTTTCTTTCAAAGCATATTTGTGGTTGCAAAAGTCTGCAGTGCCTATTGCAATTTTAGCCTGTAGTTCTCAAGATTTATGGTCAGATTTTACATCTTAGTAGAAGAGTGATCTGGAAATCTGATCCTTCTATAAAATTCAGGAAAAGAAAAAAAGATTGTGTAAATGGATCTCTTACTTGTCTGAATAGTAATGCTGTTAGGAGTTAATTTCTGACATCTTTACTTACCTTTGCGTCAGTCCTATTACAAACAATTCTCTCCCATATTCCCTCAGTAGCAATTTTCTTCATTAAAAAATTTCAAATTTGTCTTGTATAATGTTATACCTGGGCATGTATAATTTGAGCTCTTCTGTGGACGATTGTGAGGTTCCTTTCAGATCTTTTAATATGTTTATATCACTGAAACTTCTGGGACTGATCAAACCAATAAAATAGCTCACTGTGGAATGTATGTCAAGCTGAAGATTCTGAGGGAATTCTGGGACTGGGTGACATTTTGAAGAATCAGCTGCTCTGAACATTATATTCAACTTGAGACAAACCTGCCTCTGGAACTTGTTTTCATCTCCATAGACTGAAAAATCAGAGTAGGAGCTTCTAAATATCTATCATTAGCTGACATGACTACTTGTTCTAAATGATGAACTGATTCTCTCCAACCCCTCTTCTCTTAAGCCAAGTGACATCTTCTCCACTGAAGGCGCTGACTCCAATGACTTTCATTTAGCTCTCCCTGAATCCTTCACACCTGTCTGGGTTCTGGCCAGGACGGGGTTAATTTTTGCAGCAGCCAGGGAGGAGCACAGCCAGAACCTGGAGATTATAGTGTACCACCTGAGGTCGTGTATGAACCTCTCCTCAAAAGGGTGGGGAAGCAGGGAGAAATGCCTTCCATTCAGGTGACAGTCTTCAAGCCATCTCTCTTCACAAGTGAAGATGACAATGAATAAGACCTCCTGTGAATCACAATATTAGCATAACATCTTACTAGATGACTGAAAGCACAAAGAGATCCTTGAAACTCCAAAAGGGTCAGCATTCTCTGTGTTTGAATTGATGAAGTAGGTGCCTTACCGTGACAAAAACATGGGGTGAGCTTTGAGCACAAGCTGAAGTAGATATCTAGATGATCTGGGAAAAGCTAAATGCTACGATGTTGAAACTCTCTTATGTTTTCAAGATTGCAAATAAGATGCAACAGAGTCTTTATAATTAGTAATCACAGTGGCACCAGAATCAAGTACAAAATCTGAAGAATGACTATTTGTTTTAAAACAACCTTGCTTAATCATCCTGTGATCGCTCAAAGAATGATGAGACCTTTTAGAAAATCATTAGCAGTGCTGTCTTGGCCAGCACCTTAATTAGACTTTCTATGAACTTGGGAATTTCAGTAAAGGTGACATTTGCATCAGAGAATTTTCCCTTTTGTTTTTCAATGTATGATCATTTAAGAGAATACAGATCATTTATGCTGGCATTAAGAGCTTTTCATTCTTCTCCAGGTTCCAGGTATCATTCATGCAAATAAATTCATACAGCCATTAAAAAGCCTATTAATCTCTTTAATATCTAAGAGCCTACTGGCTTAATCATTTTTACCTTTTGTTATGTTAGAAGAACTTGCCGGTTTTCTTGCTATTAACCTACAAATTTCATTATTTCATCAAGTTAAAGCCAGTTCTTCCAGCGAGAAAGTCAAGGGTGACACAGGTAAGTTAAATGATTTCCTTCTTAAGCATTGATCTTTACTTTGAGGTCTGCTTAAGTTATGACATTCTTTTTTCCTTCTTGCTGTGAATGATATTTCTGTCACTGCAATTCTAATGTAATATCTTCATATAAAATAAAAGTCTTATATAAAAGGAGTTTATTTTTAAAAAACATTTTCAGATAATTGCATAGGATTGAAACAGATTTCCTTCTTCATATGTTTTGCAGAAAATGAATTATTTTTATAAGAATGATCAGGATGAAAATATTTTTAAAAATATCTATTATACATAGAAAACATCCAGAAAGAAAAAACCAGGCAAAGAAAACATCAAAAAGAAGAATTTCAAAGATCATTGTAATCAAAGATTTCTTCTCTGCCTTGGCTTTGTCTATTGTTTTAATTTGTATGTGAAAAGCACAGCCCCTATGAATAGGTTATCAGTGTCTCTGTAAACAAGATCTTATTTATTTAATGCTTAAATACAGATTCAGGGATGTTTCTTTAGGTATGGTGTTTTAAAAATATTGGTTCAAGTAAAACATTGCTCTGTCATACTAGGTGACTGGTTACATCTTCTGAGATATTTTGGAGCCATTCTGATCATGAGTTCCTAATACTGATAAAGTTTTGTTTGGCACAGAGAAAAGCACTACCTGAAACCTATGAAAAAAGTTATAATGGGTCATACCTTTATTAACAAGTGACATACTGCTTCAATATAATATAATATAATATGAACTTGAAGTGACTACTTTTATTGTCACAGGAAGACTCATTTAAAACACCATCCCCTGCCTTTTTGTAGGTTTTGACAAATGAAGATTCTTTCTCAAAAGTGCCTATATAAAAAGTATACAAAATAAATCTAATATTATGATAAACCTCCTGTCAGTGACCTATAATGCAGAATGCCTTTTTAGCTTTTAGGGCTGCTTAACAAAGCTATTGAACCCCTGTGGTTTCCAGGAAGAGGTTAGTTCAATATATCGAGACATACCAGTTTAACACAGAAATTATGAGTGATTCATATAAGTACAGGGCATCCCCCTCAAGTCAAATTTCAGGGAAGCACGGGGAAGATGAAGCCAAAGTTTTTAATGAGGTTTACCCTGAAGTCATGAAGGTATAGTATCTAAAACAGACTAAGAATTAATATTTGGGTTTTTATACCCCTTTCACTGGTATGATACTCCCATATGAATGGATTGATGGCATTTTTTTCAGTTATATTAGTACCACTAACGGTACAAGGCAGACCTCAGTGGAGCATCAGACTGCAAAAATAGCACTCCAGGTAATTTTGCATAGATTATCTTCTTCTTTTCTTTTTTTTTTATTCCTTTGCTTTGTTTGAGGGTTGGTGGGGGGGGCGGGGGGGGGGCTTTGTTTTTTTATTCCTTTGCTTTGTTTGAGGGTTGGTGGGGGGGGCGGGGGGGGCTTTTTGGAGAACAGGGGCATAAGAGTCTTTCATAATTCCATTATTGCTGTGTTTGAACGTTTATCCTCAAAATCTTCCTCCTTGCTTGTGTTCTTTACCTACTCTATCCCCTCCCAAGAGGTTTAAACACACATCCTCAGACATTTGGCAGCTTGAAGAATGGAGGTACAGAAGCATAGCAATTTGCCAAGGGTCAAATAAAATACCTGTGGTGGAGCAAAGAATCATATCCAGGTCTCCTTGGAGCCAGATTAATGAGATAAACATTGAACTGGACACACTCTCTACACATTATCCATTTTCCATAGAGAAGTCTCAAGCAACTTATTTTCAGTGCAAGAATGATTCTAAAAAACAATACAAAATCATTCAGCACCAGCAGTCTCATTAGCATGCCTAATAATAGTACAAATAAGACAAAATGGATACATGCAATTATCTATATGTCCATGCATATACACACACACACATATGTATACACACAGAAGAAGAAAAAGGTATGTTTATTCAAAGTAAAAAAGTGTTAAATAAAGAGGTAACTACTGCTTTAGAGACAATAATGCCAATAAAAGTACACATAAAATAAGATTTAGCTCCATAACATGAGGCCAAGAAATATTAAGAAATTCCATGTATGTTGATTTAAATCTGTATGTAACTTGAAAAAGAATGCTTGGGAATTGTTTTGATTTGTGTTTTTATTGACTAATCAATTCATTTATTCATGTGAGCAAAATCCAATAGCATAAAAAAATTAATTTGAATTCTGAAATCAAGGGTATATCACACTTTCAACAGGCAATTGTTTTTTCACTTTCCAACTACTATCAAAAATTTTATGACATATATGATGTGAACGTGGCAAAGACAAACATTTTGATTGCCAGTATTTCCAGTGCTTTTATCCTGTTCAGAATAATAAAAGGGATTGTTTAAAGACAAAAAAAAAAAAGGCAATAAGTCGGAAAACGCAATAAAGAAATAGAGGTAAAATGGTGAATTTCTATATGTCGTAAAGGTCTCTCATGAAATGCTCCCTAAGCCAGTCTGATTAAATAAATGCTAATATTTTTTTAACTTTCTTTTTCCAAATGACCCTAATATTGTAGTTAGAATCAGTTTTTTAGGCTTTGATTAAAGAAACATGGAGGACTCAGGTCATGATCTGAGTCCCTTGAAAACAATAAAAAGAAGATAGGTTATTTCTTTGACCTATAGTTCTAGATCAGGGTCTTAAAAATAACAGTGATTCCAGCCCTCTGTGCTTGATTGTTTACTATTGGTTATTTCCGCATGTGTTGACACACCCATTCTCATGTTTCATAACTCATTGAAATAGCTGTGCCAAGATATATATCCCTCTGAAAAATTAGGGGTGAATGTGAACTTTTTGGTTGTCACCATGGCACTAACATTAAGCCCTTAAGACACACAGTAAAACAAAAGGAAAGTCGAACTTTCTCATCAGCTTTTTTTCCTGGAACAATTCAAGAGAGAAAAATGTCACCACAGTTAATAGTGTAAAGCCTCTGTATGGCCTGAAGCAAAAGCACCTGTCAAAACCACAACCACGAAAAGAAAGGGTCACCAGAAGGACAACTGCTGTATGTATAGTCGAACAGCATTTATCTGAAAATCAAGTTTGATTATGCTTTATTTACACTATTATACAAACAAATGCAAGTTTGTTTGTCTTTTTTTAAATAGGGAGCTAAAGAATATCACAAAGGATATGAAGTCAGTGGGACTTGAAGTGAAAATCACTACACAGTAGGCAAGCTATATTGCTGAATGCCAAATTGCAGTATTGAATTTGTGACTAAACTTCAGTTAAACCAGAGAAAATATGCTTGTGGAATTTTCAACTCTCATGGCAAGGAATTAGATTGTTTTCCTACATTTAAATGCCAGCCTGCCTGATGGATTTACTGTCTTCTATTGTGAAATTAGAAAAACCAAGGACACAGAGTGCTTTCAGTAATAAGAAAAAAATATAGAACAAAAAAGCATCCTCTTTATAAAAATTACAAATTTCGCTTTGACTGGTTGTGAATAAAGCAATTTACTAAATGGAAAATGTTGTTTTATCATAGCACTGGAAAGAAACGACACAATTTTTGTTTCCTTCCCTCAGCCAGGACTCAACTCTCTCTTGAACTGCACAAACAGCCTCATCCTATCTCCCTCTCTGATTGATCAGGATTTGTATGACATACATCTATAACTACAGAGAGATGAAGAACTGAAAAAGGAAGCAATTGTGTCAACTAAGTACTTTTTTTGCTTTGTTTTCCTCTTTCAGGAAAATTTTTAAGATCAATTTACAAGTAGTGGGTCAGTCGGAAGCCAACTGCTGTGACAATATCTTTGAAAGACTCACAGGCCCTGACTGGATAAGGACTGGAGTGAACTTTTTTTGCCTCTGGGTTTCATAAACATAAATTGGGACAGTTTTCACAAGTACTTAGTCCAAACATTCATCTAGCTTTGAGGTATTGAAATATCATCTTTAGTTATTGTTCTTAAATAAATTTATTTTATGGTAGATACTATTTCATGTAGAAGAAATCAATAACTGGACTAGTTCAATACAAGATAAACAGAAGGAAAAATAAAATAAAATGTAAGAAAGTTGTGTGACATCAAGGGTTTACACATAAAACAAACTCTATAGAGAATGTTTTCAGTAAAGACTAAATCTGATTTGCTGTGTGAGGCCATTTAACCCAGGGCCTCAAATCACTCTTAAGAGCAGCTGCTCCACCTCTCTAGGAGTCTGGCTACCACACCCACCTACAGCCACCTCTGCTGCTGTGTCAATGTGACGTCCAGCCACTGGAACGGAGCTGGGCTGGGAGAAGTCTACCAGCTGGGCTTTCCCATCACTCAGGAGCTGGGATTCAGCCCCAGCCCTGCTCCTGCTCCTTGCCTGAGCTACATACCACAGGCACCCTTGGATGATTGTTCAGGACCCTGAGCCACCAATGCCACTTCCCCAGCCTGACCTGAGAGCACCTTGGACAGGGTACCATGAACTTGTCTCATGATCCAGGCTCATGGGTGGCCCCATCCAGTGTCTGCCACCCTGCCCTGCTCTCCTGTCCTGGTCCCCCAGGTCAGGCCACCACTGACCTGCTGACCTTGTAAGCCAAACCTTGCTGTGACGCTGAGCCTTGTGCCCATGATACAAAACCAAACTAGGTTGTCTCAGAATTGTTATTTTTTTCTTAGAGCTTTTGTGCAATCTTAATGATAACAGGGGTTTTTTTATTAATAATATCTGATTACAGTATATTCACAACCTGCAATTTCTCCCTTTCATAATTTTTTTACCTAGCTACTGTACTAAATTATTATTCTTCCCTATGAGATAAAATCATTTCATTCTTGCATCATGCAAACCCTGCATACTTTGTTTGAGATAGTCGTGCTACTAGAAATTCTTAAAAGCTTTCTTTTCATAATTAATCTTTTTCTTTCTTGTCAAACTTCCTTCTTGCATAGATGATGCATGGAATAAATTTCTATGCCCAAATGTTACCAAGCTGAAATAGCTGACTGTTCTCACAGTCCAGTGCTTTAATCTGAAATTCCATCTGAGAATACATTACTAGGTTATTCAGTAGAAGGTATAAGAAAGTGAGAGAATTGTTGCATAAGCTCAGTTTTGGTCTCTGGAAGTCAACAGAACTGTTCTCAGTCTCCAAATTTAAAAATACACTGAAATTTTGTGTCAGAATCTAATTCATATATATGTATATTTAAATTTAAGCATACAGATGTGTATTTTCATGATTATTTGGTTGGTGGTGTATAATACATAGCTGCCATCAAACTGGAAGGGGAAGAGCAAGCTGTAAGAAATAAAAATTACTTCTGCTAAAACTTTTTCATCTATATATTTCAATCATAATGTGGCAGGTTATTTGTATTACAAGCACTTTATGATATTAAAATTAATATATTTAGTTTCACAATTCATTTACCCTCAGTCATACCATGATAAACTTCACCACTACCCAGATTAACAATTCAGTGCTAATAAGAACAGAGAGAGATCTCAATCCAGCTCATTGGTCTCAAACTCAACATCTGCAGAAAGTTACCACATCTGATTTATGAGGAAAGTGCCTCCCAAAAGGGTGGCAGACATGGGTTACATGACACCATGTAGTGGTTTAATGCTGGCTGGATGCCAGGCACCCACCAAAGCCTCTTTATCACTCCACAGCTGGACAGGGAAGAATAAATGTAACTAGAGTAACTCTAGGCTAGAGTTAATGATACTGATTGAATTTATTTTTAATAAAATCAGAGCAGGATAATGAG